>NW_019730118.1:972205-1004912 GCF_002891405.2 Cryptotermes secundus | reverse complement strand
AAAAAAAAAACCCTCAATTGACAGTTACTTTATACAGGCAACATGTTCCTCCAAAACACCGGTGAACTTTCAACAGATTACGTGGCAATATAGCCCAAGACAGAACTCTTCAATTACATGTTTATAGCTGTTCCAACTTCAAACAAATCCAACCACAACCAGAAAACTATGCTTAAAAATAAAGGAAATTGAATTCTGGTTGTAGCATTTCTTCCACATAACTTACACACTTCAAATTAGGTTGTGGTACCCCCCTCAATTGCCAGAGTACAGCTTGTGATTATAGGAAGGACCATAAGAAGGTGAGGCTGACATCAGAGCAGGATACTCACACTCTACACATGACATTCTGATCACATCCAAAAAAATCAATTTGTCCCTACTTTAAAAATTGTTGTTTTCACACTGACTTTACTTACTTGAAGAAAGGGGTCACTAACACCTGAGACATCATGTTCTGGAGAATAGCCTGCTAGTATTAGATTTTTTAGAATACGCACCAAGTTTGGCACAATCTGTAACACAATATCGACATGTTTCAATAAATTGCAATATACAAATACATCTACATAACAATATCATTAAAATACAATTAAATCTCTGCAAAGCCCACTGATGAAATAAGGCCACAATCAGCGCTGAGAAACCCCATTAAAAGAGGACAGTATATACAGATCTGTAGGAATGCTATCTGATACAACACATCAGATTACCTTATTCTGGCACATACAGTGGTTATCCAGACATAAGATAATCTCTCAACCAAAAATTAATTTTCATGGAAAAAAGAAGTCACTCTTCAGTTCCATAGCAGACTTAGACTCAATCAGTCTCTATTTAAATACAAAGTTCAGTAACACTACAATTCTTAGACTCACAAGCTTCTAAGAGGTTTACATATATAACTTCAGGGTGGGATTATCTGGCAGACCAAAACAGACAGTGGAGTTAGGTCATGCAGCCACAGCACAAGGAAGGAACTACATATAAGTCCTCAGTGGCATACCGTACTGTTCCAGGAGCAGAATATACCACTAAGGGCATGTACAAATGGAGAAAATAAAAATAATAAAAAAATTATATTCTACTGAAATGAAGCTCCACCAAAAGGAATTAACTCCTTCAGATTAATTAAAAAATGAATCTGGGACTGCCTGTAATCTCTGATGGCAGAATATAAAGTACAACTGATAGAGTAGCAGGCCATGAAATGAACAACTTATTAGCAAAACAGATGATGAAATTCAAATCACAGGAGCAGAGTTTTCCATCTTCACTGGAGCTGTGTGTTGGGCTATATTGGAATGAAGGACTAGAAGACACCTGGGTTACTGGAATCCTTAACCAAGCACAGGCATACAAAGTTCCTTATCCCAGGACTCTTACTGAATAGAACTGGTGAACTAATGTGGCTCAACAGCAGCAAGGTCACTGCTAAATTGGCATTAGCTTATGATCTCACTTGTATACACGATGTGCCCAGGATCCGTTAGGACTCATTTTTTTTTTTAATTTTGCCTTGCAATGCCATCTGTTGGCGAGTTGTGGCATTACGATTCTTGAAGTTTCAGCTGTGGCTCTCTATAACTTCAAAGTGCAAGCATCACTGCATCAAATTTTGTTTCAAGTTAGGCAAAACAGATGGAGAAGCATACGAAATGATGATAAATGTGTACGGTAGTGATTTTTTGAGTCGCTCAAACATTTTTCAATGGTATGCTGTATTTCATGACAGCAGGGAGGATACTGAAGACGCTCCACGTGCATCAAAGCCAAGAACAAGTCGCACTGAAGAAAATGTGAAAAAAATGACCGAAGTCCTTGCATCAGACAGATGTGTTTCTGCAAGACTCATTGAGGAGCTTCTGGGAATACAAAAAAGTATTGTGCATCAAATTTTGAGCGAGGATTTGGGCAAACGCAAGGTCTGTGCACGGTTTGTACCGCACGCACTGTCAGGCGATGAAAAACATGCCAGAGTGGAATACTGCAAAGACATGTTACGTTATGGCTGGCCCAAAGTGATACAAAATTTACAAAATCAATTGTTACTGGTGACAAGAAATGGTGTTTTCAATATGAGCCTCTCAAAAAGCAGCAGAGTGCAGCATGGTTGAGCCCAAAGAAGCCGAAAACAAAGAAAGTGAGCATGCAAAAGAGTCGAGTAAAGACACTGCTAACAGTTTTCTTCGATTCCAAAGGAATTTCTGCCAGAAGGTCAGACAGTGAATTCTTATTACCATCTTGGAGTCCTCAATCTTTGAATTTGACCTGAATATTGAGAGCAAGGTTCCTGGTCGCTCCTCCACAATGCCCCACCCCACAAATCAAAGATCGTGCGCAATTTTTTGGCCAGAAAAGGGATCACAGTCCTTGATCATCCTCCGTATTTCCCAGATTTGGCTCCAGCAGATTTCTGGTTGTTCCCGAAAGTTAAGTTGGCGATGAAAGGAGACCATCATGACACCATCCAGGACATCCAAAGAGAATCTACTGCAGTTTTAAATGCAATTCCACAAAAGGAGTACAGTGACTGTTTTCGAAAACTTTTCAATCTATTCTAGCTATGTACTGATTTAGAAGGAGACTATTTTGAACAAAAAGAGTGTAATTTTGAAAATAATCCATGTCTTGTATTTTTAATGAACACAGTCCTAAGGCTGGGGCCACACGAGCGCACAAAATGCGTCCATTGTAACGAACATTGTGACATCCGTTGTAGAAATAAACAAGAAAGGTGAATGCTACACTTTCTTCTGGCTCCACTGCAGACAAAAAACTACGCACCGCATTCTGCAACTGTGTGGTGTCTTCAGCAACGTCCGTCATAAAGTACATTCGTTGCAACGGACGAACTTCATGCGCTCGTGTGGCCCCAGCCTAACAGAACCTGGACACACTGTGTACGTCAAAATTTTAATGAAATGGCTTTAAGCATACTGTGCTATTACAGGTCTCCTGCAAGACGCATAAACCGGTCCTTCAGAGATCTCTCACCGACACCTCATGAGTGTCACAAAGTCCTGGACACATGAAGTCTATTAAAAGTCTGCTGATGGGAAAAACAATGGAGATGTATAACAGCTCATTACTAGCCACAGTGCCAGAGTGGCATATGTGCCCACCCTTTCCTAATCTAATTCCAGGAATCATTTAGCTATTTTGAAGGAGTATGTAACATTACTCATGTATGTCTCACAAACACAAGTGTTCTCACAACAGAAACACAATCTGCAAAAAGAGGTTAACACTGAAATTATAAGAAATGCAAAAAACAATGTCTTAAAAGTTATAACAAACACTAAATCTTCACACTGATATATTGGGTTTTTTGGACTTTATCCAACGTCCTGGTTTTTAAGATAACAAATAAAAACACGACGTTTCGGAAACTGGATCTGTTTCCGTCCTCAGGTAAAGGAAAACACCTATTCAGTTGGGTCCGTTAGAAAGAGCTAGCCTCAATCACTGTCCAGTGATTGAGACTAGCTCTTTCTAAGGGGCCCAACTGAGTAGGTTTAACCTTCCCTATCCACCTGAAGACGGAGACAGATCCAGTCTCCAAAACGTCGTGGTTTTTTGTCTTTTATATACCGGACGATTGGTGAAGTCCAAAATAAGCCAAAAGAAGTACAGTATACACCATTGTCAGAATCCTTTCAAGTCTATTAACAAATGTGCAAAATTAGTATCCATTTTTTTGGTATGCCCAACAAATTTTGCTTCAACAAAAACACATAAAGGAAGCCCGTGATTCGTGAGTCACTTGTCTCAGAACTTTAGCCAAGAGTGTTGTAATCAGTACAAAACAGTGTCACTTTGGTTTATCTCTCATCTTCTCTTTACCAAAAAAAAGCATAAACTATATGCTAAAGTCATATAATTCATATGTTAGTAAGAGAACACAGGCTTGCGCTGATAAAAAATTCATGACCATATGTACAAAATGAATCCATAAATGTTAAAATAACCTTAGCTGCAGCTTAATATAAAATTGTGTATACTTCACCTACTTCACTGTTCACAACCATTTAAATGTTAGAAATGATTAAACAAATCTCACAATTATCAACAACACAAGTGAATAACTTGATTTCAAACTGTACATATCCTGTCATCCTTCAAACATGCAAAAGTAATTTACATCTTCACATGCATATTTATCAAGCAAATGGACAGTCCAATTTAGTTTACACATATTATATGAAACTGCAAAACATACAAAGCAATATCCATACAGATACTCAACCCTTTGCCACATAATTTGAAATCTCTGCATCTGGATGCTAATGGACCAGTTACTTAAGCGTCTGTCATACACTACCTTTTAAGTGTATTAAGAATGGCAGGAGAAATTTAATTTTACTGTTCCATTGTGTTAAGCCAAGACACCTCAGTCAGTATAATGATTGCTACAGGCTGAAATGGGCAAACACAGGAATGTTTCTCTTCATTACTATATCCAGACTGGATCTGACGCCTACCAAGCCCTACACCCAATGGACGCTGGGAGCTCTTTCTGTGGGGATAAACAGTCCTCAACACAGAAGCTGACCAATCATTTCTAACTAGTTTTAAGGTTAAGAGTGAGTAGAGTTGAACCTTCATGATGAGATACTTAAATAAGCACAAGAACTTTGTTTTCATACATTTACTGTGTTTGGAATGGCAAAGAGTTAACATTCAGAACAAAAGACATAAGAACAGAGTACTTGACATAGAAAGTATCCAAATAACACACAGACAAAACACCTTGAAAATTTCATTATATAGAAGGCACATAAATACTGTTCCATAATTGACAGGGGAGCTTCAAGACATCAAACTATATAGAAGGCACATAAATACTGTTCCATAATCGACAGGGGAGCTTCAAGACATCAAACTAAGTCTAGAAGGTTCAGTGAACATCAGTCCACATTTATTTTAATCTCTTCAAGTGACGACACATAAATGACCAATAAGGATGTTTTGTCTTAGGTATTTTTGGGCATTTTTCCTACTTTAGTACTCTATCCTGACTCTTAAACAGTATGAACATCACAGTCAATAAGATCTTGCCCATTACATGCAATTTTTCACAGCCAACCTTTCAGTAAGAAGCATGCCAATTCAAGGTCTTTCATGCGACCAAGATGATTTCTGTGTAAGCTTGTGGAATCCTACTTCATGACTTTACTACATTAATGTCAGAAACTGAAGGATTCAACTACGTAATGTGGGTGTAGTATAACCCAATTTTCATTAATATGTACATATTGTGAAATTTCACTTCTTACATGCTCTATATACAACCACAGAGTATTCACAATCTTGACGTGGTGAAAACATGAACTGTGGTATGAGGATTTCATGTTTATACTACTGGTGCTCAAACTCTCACCCCAGTGACCCAGATCATAAAATCCTAATTTAGCCCACTGACCACTGACTCAGCATCAATGGCATATACCGGTAGAGAAATGTATTTTGCTGACTGTACTGCACTATTGTTTCAGAACAAGTGGCACATGCAATGACTACATACAGTAGTTTCAAATGTGAAGGCTGTAAGCATCAATAACCAAATAACACAAAATCAATTTCTTTTTACCTCCTGGTGACTGGAATCCTAAACATGGACACAAAAAGAAAAAGCCATACATTAGAATTAATTTCATGCAGCACTCTGTGGTCCCATGTCAGTAGCAAATGCATCTCAAATTTATTTCGACAGTGGACCACGAAGTGCTGAAAAAAACTATGACATGGTAATTTAAGAACAAACTCAGTTCAAATATACATAAAAACTGATTAAAATGCATTACTATTACTAATCAGTCTTTCAATCAGTGATGATGGAGCCACATAACTTTGGCATAACTGCTCTATTAATTAATGGTTCTTCCTCCATTTTAATAAATCTTGGAATTTTAATTCATTACTTCAAGTCAACAATCTAGGAGATGTTTAAACTTTATCACCTGGAATCTTTATTTCCTAGTATTATATTTTCCAGTTGTGTCATACATAAACCTGTGTTATATTTAATACCACACAAAATTTGTAGGACACATGCAGGCTGGCAGTGAAAATTATACTTCATTCCAAATGAATCTTCTGAATGCTATCATTAAATTCACATCCTCTATTCTATTTGTACTGTTCGTCTAGCATTAACGTCAAATGCAGGATAACTTAAGCTCATTAGGTCATGCTCAATAAATGAAAAAATACATATTACAGGCTCACATGGCATCATATCAAAGCAGCACATATCACAATTTTCTCAGAAAAATCAACCATGATTAGAATGATAATGAAAAAGAATTCTTATGATCAGCAGCATACTGAATTAACTACACGCAACTTCAGGTCCATAAGGGGGGGGGGGGGGACTAGCAGGTCCATTTGGCCCAGAACCCTAGCTTACAGGGGCTCCAAATATACTTTTATTTAATTAAAAAAACTGTCATAAGTATGCAAGAATGGGAAAATTCCATTTAACTATTGATTTACTGTACTTGCCCTTTCATTGATATTAATTTGCACTGTTTAGATGACAGAAAATCCGATTTTTTAAAGCATTTAATAAATATGGCTCTCAAAATGGTGTGGGAGCCCCCACACTTGTGACTCGCCTGGGCTCCATCTCACCTCTCTCAGGCCCTGCTTACTGTATTAAAAAAAGTGAATGTATGAAAGTTGTACTAAGTACTACAAACTCACTAAGCCAAGAGGCCCTAACCAATAAAAACTCAAAGGTTACACACAGGGATCCTACTGTACTACATAAACAGTTTAATTAAATTCATTTAATGCTTAATACATTTACAAAAATATACATAACAAATTTCAAACATTCTGCGTTTACCACAAGCCCCTTTTTACATGCCAAGAAACAGAAAGAAAGATGGGGGAGGGGGGACAAGATGCCAAATTACACAACTGTTATTAGTGATCTCTCTGTTGCAGTTTGTGTTACTACCATATCTATTGGAACCGTACGAGATTCAGAAGATGGCATGACAAGAGTTTAGTGTTTACAAGGCAGTTCATCACAAAGTCTATGTCTGGCCCTCTTATCAGAGCTGTGGCTTGGGAAACACTTCTTATACTGCAGGCAGTCAGCGTTAGAAGGGGCATGCGGTACCATAGTTGGCTGAGGCACTATACTACAAGCCAGAAGGTCGCGGGTTCAGGCCCAAATGAGGTGGATTTTTTTTAATTTACCTAATCCTTCCTGCCACATTATGGCCCTTGGGTTGACTCAGCCTCTAACAGAAATGAGTACCAGGAATCTTCCTGGGGGGTAAAAGGCAGATGGTGCATAAGACTGACAACCGTAACGCCATCTGTGAGCCGCTTGTCTAGAAAATGTGGGAGCCTCGACATCTCACAACCCTATGGAACTTCACAGTCTGTTACAGGGATAGTTTTACCTTTTTTTTTTTAAATCTTTTACCACATAAGAAAATGCACACTAGCACAGTTACTGAATACAAATGTGTGATGGCTATGGACCAATTTTCATGACACTGTTTTGTACTTATGGTAAAGCATATTTCCTCTCTGCATGACTACCTCTGTGACAGATGGTATTTCCTAAGATGCAACACCAATAAGACCGAACCTTTGTGATGAACCATCCACTTAAGCTCTACATGGAGAAGTCAGTCTTTGAAACTATTATATATTATTTAAAATAAATATATATTAATACAGAAAGAAAGCCTCAAGATACCGAGGAGGTTTAACTGATTAAGTGACAAAGAATGTGACCTGATTTGCTTTGAAGGAGAGAATTATAGAGAATCACATAAGAAGACTCCTCAACAGTTTTCTTGTAAGAAGACTGCTTACAAAAGTTGTGGCAGTGCAACTTGTTACCAAAGCCATGATTGTTAAAAGAATAAAACGAATTATTTACATATGGAAGTACCACAGCTATAATGTCTTTCCTCAAAACACCTTATTTTAAATTAGAACATTAACCACTACAAATGCAAAAACTGTGTTGGTGGTGGTGGCAGTGGGGACGTTGGTGTGGTGGCAGTGGCAGGGGAGGGGGAGGGTGGTGGTGGTGGTGGTGGTGGTGGTGGTTGTTGTTGTTGCTTTTGTTATTTTATTTTATTTTAACTTGACCTTTAGAATGCTGTTTAACAAAAAGACAATGAATTTTAAAATACTAACCATTCCCTGTGAACTGCCTCTGAACAAGGGAATAAATTCTATCACTATTACTACACTTACAAATGAGCAACCAATCTCTATATTACAAGTATAGAAGATGTAGCTTTTAAGAGCATATATAACTCAAATTTCTAACTATTCTATCAAAGGCACCGACAACAAACTAGCTTTATTACATTTTATATAAAAAATGTCACATGGAAACAAAATTAGCTAACGTTATTAAACAACCAACCTATAACTTACACTGAAACAAACAGCAAATGATCATAGGATTAAAATAAATCATTACTTTTCTCAATCAACGCACACAAGATAACTACCGTACAAAAATAAATCACTGCCTTCTTTCCTGAATAAGTACTGTATTTACAGTATCCCTAGATCCCCATCATGTTATTACTGTGACGTCTCGACCAACTGTTAGGCAATGGTTCAATAAACACGTTCCCGCGGAGACAGATTGTTGGTAAACAGCCGATGCTGAGTAATGCGTACAACAATACGCAACTATAAAGGACATCCATTGCTGGGTATTGGACCAATAAGCATGCAGCTACAACCATATGCAACAAGAATGAAAGGTGTTTTCTCTGGGGTGTGTGCCAAGGCAGTCTGCTAGGCAACAGCATGGCAACACACCTCGTACAATAGGGGGGCCACATTTTCTGTGTTGCGTGGCCCATGCCGAAACTTTATAAGGGAGACAATTTGAAGGAGGAGTCAGTTGCTGACAGGAGATAGCCATGGGAAGTTAGTAGCTGAAGAAGAATTAGAAGTCAGCCTGTGATTAGAAGATTTAGTCACAGCGAGACTGTTTTAATTCCGTTACTTGGATGCAAGTAGTGAAGATTGAGAATTCTAGTGTGTGCGTAATGGTGAACTGTAATTGTGTAAATCAGTGATAGTGCTGTATTGCTTGTAAGTACAAGTTGATTGTACAAATCCAAACCAGAACCCATTATTATTAGTCACCGAGCCCCAGATACACGAGAATATAATTATACAAAACAGCATACTCTTGTCGATGAACTCATTCAATTCATATATCCAAAGTACCCTCCTGTGTAAGGTAAAAAAGAAAAGAGATTTACATGCACAAGGAAATACATTAAAACCTGTAAAACTCTACAATACATGAGATTTTTTCTATAAATGCAAATAATATCCATACATACTTGTCATTACCAGTGTTTTTCACATGTAGCATGATGGACTTACCTTTTTGAAGTGATTTAGTGTGTCGAGACTGTTTTCACACATTTCAGTGATTAAGGTGACTCCAGTGATTAGAACGCCTGAAAAATAAATTCCATGTTACAACCACTCTTCCTAAACTGATACCCATACAAATCAGACGGTGCCCATTTTCCTAAGTCTGATAATGAAATAACAGAACTGACTCTATAAAAATAGTCAGCTCACCTTCGGACTTCGCATACGCATTCCATCATCTATACCATGTTAGAAACATTTAAAAAATCATTTCTCAAGGGCACTTTAGCATTATCATCATAGTGCTCTGAATGTACACATAGGTCATTTCAGAAATAATGCACACAATTTTTTGTTTAGGTCCATGTTTATTTTTTTTTAATATCCCTTTACAGTCCTTCAATATAGTCCCCCTGCTTCTCAATGACCCAGTCCCAACGTGTGGGAAGCTTTACTATTCCCTCCAGGACACCATCTTTGTTTTATCTGTCAAATGGCTTGGGTAACTGCAGCAGAAAGCTCTTCCAGAGAGGGAAGTTCACACTAGTGCGAAAATAGTGTTACAACTCACCACGTGAAACAAAAGTTAATGAATATTAAACAACATACAAGTCTCAAAAAAGCCTCAGTAGCCCCAATCCGCCCCCGGATAATCGAGAGTTGACTGTATTTGTTCCTTGGCCTATAATCATTTTACTGGAAGTGCTATGCATAAACACACGTTCTAAAGATGCAAAGTTCACGTCAGGTCCAAAGACTAGGTCTTCTTCAATAAGAGTGCTGCTATGTTCTTACTTTGCAACTAGAATGCTTAGTTGACTGTTCTGGAGGAATACATTTGTAACTGGAAACAACTTTGATATCAACAAAAGCAAAACGTCTCAGTGCCAGTCATTACTAGTATTTAACACGATTTTCTATTCACATAAATGTATAAGAAAATGACATCATTTACTTTTTTATTAATATTGAAAAGCTTAATTTTCACAACTACAGAAAAGAATTTTACTCAGAAAGAACTATTTAATCCCATGAAATACATACCATGATTTTTCTCTGACAGTAATGACCGTGTCGCTGGGAGAAAGATCTCCATTAATTCTGGAACTTTGTGTATTATGCGGAATGCACACAATGCAGCTTTCTTGCGGATATATGCATTTGGTGACTTCATCAGCCGTTCCACTTCAGAGGCAAGATCACGAGACATTTCAGGCGATGCAATGGCACCCAAGGTACATAGTGCAAGGCCAACCACAAACTGTGTTGAACTGTTCAAATCACTAAAACAGTAAGGAGTGTCAATTGATCAACACAGGTTAATCAAGCTTATTTCTATCGCTGTCCAATTATGGAGCTGTCAGACTCCTATACAGACAACACAAAATGTGTCATACATAATAAATTAACTTATTTGCTAGACCTTTTGTAATTTCTGTAGCCTAACTTTCCCATTTCCTGGATAGTCTCTTTCCAAAAACAGAAGATCACATTAAGTGGAGGAACTGTTTTGGAACTGTCATCTGACAGATTACTGATCAATCAATCAACTTTCCCATTATATTTTAAAACAGTATAACATACAAGACTTTAGATGCATGATACAAACAGCTACTTTATCTTTAAGTTCTGTTGCAGTGTACTCTCTTAAACCATTAAAATATGGTTATTTTAATAAAAGAACATGCAGAAACAACTAGTGAATTAAAATCCATCCTGCTTATAACATAAAGATTCAAATATCTCTGCATGCCTACCAAGCATATCCTTTAGATACAACATCAGTGATGGATTAAACACAATCAGTGGCATCAATCAGATGGCAAATAATATTTTCAGGTACCTACCAGTCCCAAGCAGAAGACATTAATATTTTCATACCCTCTTAATTTATTATTACTGAAGGATCTGAACAACTGTCACAGACCTATTGATTCATTCTATATATATCTCAAACAAAACAACTTTCACAGAAGAACATACAAGATTTCTACAACCAAATCTGTATCAATCTTACTGATACATAAACATTACTACCTACACTTGAACTTTCTGTGAATTCATTTTGGTTGAAGAAAGGCTTTTATAAGCGACACAAATCCAGCATAATGAGAACTCAAATTCTAACTGCAGATAATGATAATCTGGGCTAAAACTTTATACAATAGGGCTTACCTAAATTTGCATTTCATAATATATTTACAAAAATATAAAAACTTTGACTTAACAGCCCAAGCATAAAAATTTACTTTATGATTACATTGGCCAATCAGAGACACTTATTTACTTAACCAAGACAATGTGTACAAAATACTATTAAATAAACATGTAAATAAATCTGCTACATTTTTATATCAGATAAACTATATGGGCATTAATAATCAAAATAACCATTAATGGCATAAACAATTTGCAACACATCATCTAAAAGTGATTCTGATTTATTCTTATTGATACCAAGCACAGAATGACAATTTAACATCAGTTTTAATTTTAAAGCTCAATATCTGAATACAAAAAAAAAAGGGGGGGGGGCAGATGCAAGGGAAACCAAGAGATGCCGACATACAACATAAATGGATAGGTGATTCAACCAGTCTTTAATAGAACCACTGCCAACTTGTTATAAAATTATAAAATCTGTATTCACAGGATGAAATATTCCTTGTTTGGATATTCATAGCTTCAAATCTCTATAACAATATATTTATGGTGTACTTACTTACTTACTTACTTATTCATGGAGCTGAGCCCCTCTGGAGGAGCCGCCAATTCTGCAGCTACTCAAGAATTTCCCATCATTCTATGGAACCCGAAGGTTCATTACCATGTTCACAAGAGCCCTCCACTGGTCCCCATCCTGAGCCAGATCTATCCAATCCATACCATCCCATCATATCTCTCAAATATCCATTCTAATACTGTCCACCCACCAATGCCTTGGTCTTCCCTGTGGTCTCTTTCCTTCTGGCTTTCCAACCAATATCCCATACGCATTCGTCTCCCCCATTCGTGCTACATGCCCTGCCCACCTCATCCCCCTTGACTTGATCATTCTAATTATACTTGGAGAAGAATACAAGTTATGAAGCTCCTCATTATGCAGTTTTCTCCAACCTCCTGTCACCTCATCTCTCTTCGGTCCAAATATTCTCCTCAACACCCTGTTCTCAAACAACCTCAGTCTATGTTCCTCCCTTAATATTTATAGTGTACTAGTTAAGAAAAATTCAATGTCCCATACCATAAGCAAGGGCTGTAATTTGTTTTTATTTTAAGTGAGTTTTAACCACAACAGCAATTTACACCTATGATCTTTACATACGTTAATTCTGGCACCTGAAAAATGACTCACTTCTTTAAGCAGTTTGTGATGAGCAGGTGGACATCCTGGCGTTCATCCAACAACAACATGGCACCCAAGTATCCAATGCGTTTGTCAGTGAACCTTGGAGAAGCTATCAATTTCAAGCATTCTAGTTGACCGAAGTGTGCTGGATACCTGAATCACAAACATTTGCTACTAAATCAAGCTGTAAAATCTATTTCATCTGCAGAAAAACCACTGGAACAGGTCATATTTATGTCCACTGTACTGTTTTCATTTTACAGTGAATGCAGATAAAATTGGAGGATTCTGATAAATAATTATGAGATCAAGCTTGCTGACACTAGTGTAACTGTAATTTTTAAGTCCCCAGTAAACAATCAGCTATGACCTCATACACAAATCAAGTTCCTTTTCACTGCAGTTCGCCAAATTTTCCTCACCCAAGCATATGTATGTACAGAAGTTTGGCAATATTCCGACAGCGCCAGACACTATCCTCTTCACGGAATGTTGAACGGATATAAGCACACTCCTTGTTTATTACGGCACGTTCCTCTGCTGCTGTCCGTGCAGCCCGTATCTGTCTGATCAGATCCCTTAACCGCATAGGAGTAGGCATCCTCACTAAACAAAAGAAATCATATAATTCCATAGCTAACAGCATCAACAATTATCATATTCACATTACAGATCACACATCAAGCAACTGGGTGCCAGAGAAACAAAACCCATTTCTGCTAACATTAACCTTGCAATCACAGCAGGCAATATTCTGTAGCATGCAGAACCACTGCTAACTAATGACACTGTAAATAACAACACTTGTTGCTAGGCAAGAGATTCCTAACATGCACTAAAGGACTAACTTGGAAGTGGTGCTCTCTACATGGTCCATGCAACAGCTGCATAATACAATAGAAGAGCTGTTGGGAGAGGTGTTTTCTGTGTAGTCCATGCTGCTGTGTTATAAGCAGGACAAGTCTAGAGTTTAGTTAGTTGGGAGACAGTTGCCAGCCAATAACAGCATGAACATGGAAGCTGAAGAACCTATGGTGTTGAAAGCCATTACCAGGCAACAACTGGTGAAGATACAGCAGACTCAGAACACTTTGTGCGTGCTGTAGTGAATCGTAGAGTGTGTGAATTAGTGATAGCACTGTAGTTACATTCTCTAAGAGTTCAAATAATCCAGTTACCAATCCAAACCCTGTCTACAGTCACTCATACACATGGGAATATAAAGCCTGAATATGTTTGTTTGTGGACAGGTCACCAAAGCAAAACTTTCACATGCATTGCAACAGCACACACACACACACACACACACACACATTCATGTTCATGTACTATTTCCATCCCATGAGTGACAGTAATATTTAGATATATGAAATTAATTTAATATTTAGCAATGAATGTATATTTGTTTATAAAGAACTGGAAACCATTCTTCAAAATAGGAGCCAAGAGGATGTTCATATAAATCAGTTCAGTAAAATCATGCAAACTGCTCTAACCTCAAGGCTAAACACAGTCACTTATTACACATCCCTGAAACTACTGAATCAATAAATGCTGCGTAAAAATATCCTCAGATTTTGTTCAATCCAAGCAACTGCATTGGGCACACAGAATGCACACATTATGACAGCAACATCATTAATATTTATGATAACTTGAATTCATTTTGTCATGAAGAATGTGACACTTCAGTATGCCTCTTGTTAATTTTATGCACTATCAGCAACAACATAACACATTGTGCTGTAATGATTATAATTCCACTGTAAAATTGTATCTTTGTTTTTCATTTTCAAAGTTCTGTTAAGTTTGGGACATGCTGCATCCAAAGTCACAACTGACATGCTTAGCAAGAGGAACTGGTTGGGTTGTACGGGCAGATTCCAAGGAATGTGGTCACTCAGACCCAAAGGGGCTGAAGAAATGGAGCCTAATATGGGCCAGCAGGAGAAAAAAAAACAGCCATTTTTTTCAGCACCTGTTTTCACTCCTGTGATAAAAAACAATATTGTGGCCATTACAAGGGCAGGTTTCTGCTCACCACTCTTATTAGTCAGGAGAAGGCTCCATTTCCTCACCCTTGCCCATGGGCCTGAATGACCATGCTGCTTGCAACCTGTCCATGTAACTCACCAATTCTTCACCCTGAAGATGGGGACAGCATGGTCCTCTGACAAGTCAGTATCTACCTACTGGGCAACATGGTATTAGACTACGGTAGACCACAATTCTGTAAACTACACATGCAATTTAAAAACGTTTAGTTTCAGAAATTAAAAACAACTAAAATTCATTAGTTGATTATCTTCAACAAAAGAAATTAGCTCTATAAACTACACCTACAAATATGCTTATGACAAGGGTTTCAATTGCACTACTTACCCCTTTCCACAGCTTCATTAATAACTTGTTTAATTGCAGCCATGTTGAAGGCTGGGTTAAACCTGAAAACAGTGTATTTATTTTAAGAACAATTTTATACCTAGAAATAAGAATAAATAATAACATAATTTTACAAGACATTCAAGAAGCCAGCAATTGCTCGAAAGAAATGATATAATAGTACAGTTCCTTCCACTTAATTCTTTCTTACACAACAACATGAACTATGAAACATGAAAATAATGAACACTTTATTTTGTATAATTACCCCTTGTAACATGTTGTAATTTGCAATATGTTAAAGGTTAAAAAAAAAGCCATCCCCATAACAGGCCATGAAGGCCCATAGGGCTGAGAGATGTTGAGGCTCCCACATCTTCTCTAGACACTTGGCTCACAGATGGTAAGGTTATCAGACTTACACGCTGACTGTCCTTTATCTCACAGAAAGATTCCTGGTCCTCATTTCTGTTAGGGGCTGAGCCCACCCCAGGACCATAATGCAGCTGGAAGGATCAGGTCAATTGAAAAAATTATCATCAGGACTCAAACCTGCAACCTTCTGGCTTATAGTATAGGGCCCCCCCACCCCACAAAAAAAAGTGTTACATTTAAGAAACAAAACCAGATTACACAGCATGAGAACAAACTCTCTATGATCATTCAATATGGAACTGAAACTGGAAATCCAAATTATAGCTTTCATATGCCAATATTATCTACAGAAATTAAACACATTTCTGGTAAAAATGATGCATTTATATGAAGCTATCCCTGTTAACAGGCTGTGGACGCCCATAGAGCTGTCAGACATCGAGGCTCCCACATTTCGTAGGCAATCAGCTCACAGATGGTGGTGAGTCTGTCAGCCTTATGCACCAGCCACTCTTTATCCCAAGGAAGATTCCAGGCACTCATTTCTGTTAGAGGTTGAGTCAATCCCAGGGCCATAGTGTGAATGGAAGGATCAGGTCAACTGAAAAATCCAATAACCTCATTGGGAATCGAACCAGCGACATTCTAGCTTGTAGCACAGTGCCTGAGCCAACTATGCTGCCGGAAGTCCTCATGATGCGTTTATATACATACTTTACTGTCATGGTCACTTTATTTATTTATTTTAAGAGATGTTATGTATAACTTATGAACAGTAACAAAAGTGATGCAATGTATATGCTGTCCATGTCCTGGGCATACCTTCACACTCCTGATAATACTAAGTAATAGTGCAGGAAACAGGGAACAAAACTGAGTAAGAGGCCTTTACAGCAGGGTGAGGGCAGGGGTAAATTTAAAGTTTACCTTACTGGCCATTGAAACTGAATTATTAGAATTATGAACCAAAACCTATGTACTATTAACAACTGAAGACATAATACTCAGAACAATATTCTAATGTAAATCAATGTGTTTCAAACCTCTAGTCATTTTAAACATGTCAGATAATATACAGACGCTTAACATTCAGCAAAAGTCTTCGGATGGCAGGGATTTTATTTCAGCAAACAGTGTTAATAGCCTTCAACATTATGGAAATCATTCTTAATATTGTTCTCAACATTCTGGAAAATGTTCTTAATCCTGTACTGAACATCAAAGAAAAATTCTTAACACCTTGCTGAGAATTAACAAAACCATTTTGCTATGCTGTATGAGACAAATGCATGCTGCTGAGATAAATAATGAGGGAAAAAGGTCTGTGTGGGAACATCCCACATATCATATTTATACAGCACCCACTTTCCCGCTCACTTTTCACCATCACTCGCCCTAGCCAATCGCGTTGCTTCCAACGCTCACATTTATACAGCACTTGCTGTCTAGCTCACATCCAGATCACTACCCGTGCTAGCCAATCAACGCTCTGCAAATTTCGCTCTTCCATTACGCATGATATAAAAGGCGGAGCACAAACTTCGCAAGTAGTCAGTGACCACACCAGCCAGTCAGCCATCACATCTAATCCAGAGTGATCGGTCTTCGGAGTCCTCGGCACTTCACTGTGTCAGGGATGGCTGCCTCGGCCCTCCGGCGGTCCTGTCCAACTCACTGGGCATCTTGGCTCCCTCGGCTAGCCAGCGGTCATGCCCGACTCACTGGACAACTGGCGCAGCTGCTGCCACTCCAGCGACTGCGCTTCACAACCAGACTTCTCCCAGCAACCACGCTCTGCGATCAGGCAACTTTCGACAACTGCCACACTGTGACCAGGCAACTCCCGCACTGCGGCCAGTCAACTCACTCAGCTGCCGTAACATTAGTCAACACACTGCAACTGCCATTATTTCTACCGGCGCATGCAGCCCTACTTCACCGGCCAAACATCCTAGCCGAACAGCTCTTTTCAGGGCCTACAAACTTTCTGAAGTGGTTTGTCTATTGGAGTATCGACAAATCCCACATGTGTATATTCCATCTTTAAATAGTGACATAAAAGGAGAAGGTTATGAGATTTGAGGTTTTTACACTGATAAATCTTTATACGGTGACCTACGCCTAGATTTGGAGAGAAATAATAAAATAAAAAAACAAATTATCCAAATTTCAAATATACAAAATACACTTATTCCCTTTACAGCTCCTATATAATACACATCAATTAACATCTCTATTGCGATTCTGCCTGATCAAAGCTTTAACATAGCTTACAAAAAAAAAAAAAGATATTTACTATCCTGGTAAGGAAAACAATGAACAGAGACATGAGGGTTCAAGCCTGTTGCCTGAACTTCCAACACACCTATACTGCAACCCACCCTCAATCAACAGATCAGACTCACCTCCACTGTTGTAACCATTAGCTGCTGACTTTATTGAAAAAAAAAAAAACAGTAAATAATACAAATAACTGATTTTAATAACGTGAAATTTTGTAACCTGTCAGTTCAAATTCATAATCAATAAGCCCAAAATACAAGTGATTAGTGGGAGTTGGGTAAGTCATGCAGAGAGGAGGTAGCTGCCAGGAAGATGGTTGGGGGAGAATCTGTTTTCTTTCTTTCCCTTACCCGACATTAACTAACATGCAATGACTGCTTTCTGAAACATGTTTTAATCTTCACATAACAGAGGTGTGAGGTGCAAATCAAATCCACATATCCCGGTAACCAGCAGAAAGTATTAAAACTAAAACGAAGAATAAACTCAGCTGGTGTCAACCAGGTATAATGAAACACACAAACTACATTAAATTCACAAACCCATACACACACAAAAAATAATTATGGCAAACAAATACTATTTAAGATTTGAGGCTTTCACGGCGGTGACTATGAAGAAAGTAGTCTTCTGGGATTTGGCACCGTGTATATGTGGTGTTAACCGACATTCCTCTGAAACGTCGGTTAACACCACATATACACAGTGCCAAATCCCAGAAGACTGCTTTCTTCAAATACTATTTATGCCAATATAACCCCCCCCCAAAAAAAGAAAACAATACAGGAGAAACACAGTTCATTATGAAAATGTAAAAAAGATAAAATGTCCGCATATATTTCTGTCTTAAACACAACTTATTATCAAGTCACTCTTCTTCCTCACTACAAGTTTTGACCATGTATGGCCATCATCAGGTGTTGTCTATCTTGCTAAAATTGTTGCACTGTATGTCAAAGTTTAGTATGTGTGTGAACATGATATTTCCTAATCAAAATAAATTAACCTTGAATTAAAATTAATTAACATCTTACTGTTTTTCATTGTGGTCACTGTCTATTCATTTAAAAGATATTTGCATGAGTATCTCTCATTTTGGATTTATTCACACTGCATTCCCTTTGTGGCGTGGGTATTACAAGTGTTATTTGTGTAGTTTCTTAAGGATGTCAATGTAGTGTTATCAGTCTTGTTATGTATGCACTACTGGCTGTAGGTTTTTCCATGCCGATAGGCTAGTTTGTGTGAATAATTCTGACATATGCTGCAAAAATTTTAGCAAGGTAGACAGCACCTGATGATGGCTGTATAGGGGCAAAACGAGCAGTGAGGAACGGTAACCAGATAGCTGCATTTAAGACAGGACTATATGTGTATGCGTACAAAAGATATATTAATGCAACAGGATGCTTATATACAATACTACAAGCAAAGTGGCCTGAATTTGGACAATTAAACCAAAGCATCATGCCAAACACAACCTGGGCCACTTCACATTTTTCAGACACAGTTCACAATAAGTGTGAATAACATACATACAGTACTCTGAATTTCAGATGTACTGTACAAACCTGAAGTATTACACCTAATACAACTTAATGTGGGACCCTTTTTATTTTTTAGACAGTTTATATCTCGAGGGCCGCCCCTGTGGTCTAGTGGTCAAGAGTTCCTTGCTACAGATCCAGAGGTCCGGGTTCGATTCCCGCCGCTACCAGAGTCCCACTGTTCTAAGTTTATTCATCAAACTGTGAACTCTTTCATGATGAAATTTATGTCAAAATTTTCACCAGCACTTTCTATGAGGTCCATATTTCACATATGTGTCATACAGAAATACATACTGCTCTAAAGTATACCACACCATGAAGAACCACACTGCTCACTAACTGTAACTGAGAACAAATGGCTAATGGAGTTGATTAACTGCTGACAAATCATAAACAAACTCCCATACATTAACCACACTGCTTCCCGTGAGACATAATGCTATCAAGCAGTCCGCAAGTTAATTACTTCCCTTCATTCCAAATGTAACTGGCCGTCATCTGGCATGCTGATTCATTGGAGAAATTTGTATGCACCATGCAGCAAGCACTGCACCAGTTGCCGTGAAGAACTGAGCCATGAACCGGTCGAAAAGTTAAAAATCTGTGTATTTTCTGGTCCAAGCCAAAGCCCAATATAAACACTACATTACTTCCATGTATTCAGCAAATAATATTCATGTAGTGTAAGAAATTTAACTTTCCACCACTCGTACCATGATTTGAGTGATTATGATCAAAATGGCAATTCATATTCACATTCTCTCTCCACTGGAAACTGTTACTGCACAACAATAACCTTTAGCAAGTAATGTCACACAATGAACATATGCCAAGCCATGGTGCTTATAGCATCATAGTCACTTTGATTCTCAGCTGAGGTTCATTCAGTGTTTATTTCATAAGTAATGTATTACTTTACAAATTACTCTATTACATAATTACATATATGTACTAATTTATGTAGGAACAGTCACCATATTTTATCATAATTATATACAGGAAGTCTTATTATAACAGCCTTGCATAAACCTGCCACGTAGCAGATAATTCATGACCTGCTTTCCCGCCGTACTTTAAATTCCCTTATTTTACAGGAGAATCTCAAAGTGACAACCTTGCATTTCTAAGCATGCTTCACATTGTGGGAATACATTTCAACTGAAGTCTTCTCAGCCAGTCAGCTGCATCAATACAGAATAAATCTCTGACAATTCTGTAACTGAGATTCTCAAAGCAGTACTTATGAACAGTACAATCTTCTGAGAAATAATGCCATATAAGTGGGTAGAAGTTAACCAGTGTTCTGAAGAAACATCAGTGAACTACTAAAATGTATGTCATTACATTCCAGAGGACAGCAATCTTCTTTAAACACCTGACAGCTCAGAGATTATCTATCAGAGTGGAAACATGACTCCATTTCAGACACCTGTCTCCAAATCAGGGACAGGCTGAAACAGGCCTACTATCATGAGGGACAGAAGAGAACTCAGTCTCAGAGGCCGTCTCCTCTTACAGCACCAGAGAGTGAAAGAAAACTATACGATTTGGATATGGCATGTCTCCATTGGTTCCTCATGATAGTAAAGTGTCTCTGAAACAGTTGAATTTTCTTCCGTATTGAAATAGCTGATGAACCATGGAGATTTCATTGCAGAAAACCTGTAATTTTATTAATAACAAACGAACCAACTTGATGCTGGTCCTTAAATGTTTTGGGTTCTGGGAAAAGCTGTACATAAACAATGGTGTATAAATTTAGACTATGGCATATACAAAATCAAAATCACCCCTTCTAAGGTGTATATACAGAAGATGTAAACAAAGAACAGATGGTACATTAGAAGCACAACATTAGAAGTCACAGCACAGTAAGCTCTGAAGTGGTAAGATAAATTTCTACAATTTCAGACACACTTGAAATGTCTATAACAAGCAATTACACCAATTCTGTCTCAAAAATGTGCAGCCAAACACAAGCATGAGCTACAGGCATTTACACTAATATTCTATCTGAAGAGCTGTATCAGACATGCAAAGAAACACACTAGTCTAAAGTAAAAACAGTAAAGGTAGCCCTGTAACAGGCGGTGGAGGCCCATAGGGTTGTGAGATGTTGAGGTTCCCACATTTTCTAGACAATCGGCTCATAGATGGCGGTAAGGTTGTCAGCCCTTTACCCCTAAGAATATTCCAAAAAGATTCCTGGCACTCATTTCTGTTAAGAGGCTGAGTCGAACCCAGGGCCATAGTGCGTAGATGGCGGTACGGTTGTCAGCCCTACACGCTGGCCACCCTCTACCCCTAAGAATATTCAAAGAATAATCCTGGTACTAATTTCTGTTAGAGGCTGAGTCGAGTGGCTGGTAAACTGAAAAAAAAAATCCAATGACCTCACCAGGATTCGATCCCGCAACCTTCCAGCTTGTAGCATAGTGCCTCAACCAACTATGCTACCATGTGCGTAAGGTAGAATGAAAAAAATGTTAGGTATCAAATGGATATAAAGATATGAACCATGAGGGCTATTGCATGCTAGCAAAAAAATTATCTTGCACCTAATGCACATCTACATAATGAAAGCTTTATATTCNGGGGGGGGGTTGATACTGATACTACTAGGGGGGGTGATACTGATACTACTACTACTACTAGCTAGTAGTAGTAGTACTACTACCACCACCTCTGTATGTCAAACTACACTTCACAAAAATGTTACCCACACTAATACTTGCTGCCTACTGCAGATAAAAATGAACTCACACTGTTCTGCAAATATCTAATAATCTCGTCCTGAAACAAATTTCTGTAGTGGCAGTGCAGAACCTAACTATAAACTTTCATTACTTGGGTCAAAATTTTTATAAATAATTTGTATTTTCATAATACTGCCATTTTGTATATCAATTTCTTATTTCTCAAAATAAAGCCCACATTATTTAACATATGATCTAAGATGTAAACTTCATACACTTCAGTCACAATATTTGTATGGTGGTACAAAGGGAAAACTACAAGGAAGTCCTCCCACTGTTCGTATATAATACTGCAGCCCCGTTAAAAGATAAGGTGGAGTGCCTGAATAACTAACCTACAACATATTTAGAATGTTACTGTTTCACCAAACAGCCTGCTTATTAAAATAATGCAAATTAACTTACTGCAAAACAAGTACAGAGGCCTCAAACATGATTTAAATTTTGATATTTAACAGAACTCACTAGGAAACTTCAAAGGAGCTGCAAATTCCCCATTACTTTCATGAAATCTGAATGAGCTCTATGTGCTAAAATGTTATGCATAATGATGTAAAACATGTATGAAACATAAGAAACTGATAAACAAAAGTAACAAAAACAGAGGCATTATACTTTTACTCTGGCAAACTGTTAAGCATAAACTTCAGAAATTATATTTATCATATAGGTCAAATTTATAGTACTACCCACCACACAAATTAGTTACTGCATGAACCACAATTAAATTTACTTAAATGGCATGCACACCAGCAAAGAAATACGAAAACAATATGGGAACACAACATGTGCTGCAGAGTATTTGTAAAGAGTTTGAAGAATGACATGTGAAAAATGACCCCAAATATATCACTATATCTATACACCACCACCCTACAAAATAAAGAATTATAACTGATATGTCCAATATTTTTATTACCCATGATCAGAGGGGTTCATGTTTCCTCTTCAATTTGTACACAAATGATGCAAGATTCGATCAGATAATGTGGTAAACAGCAGAAACTGGTGTGCGTTTCCTGGCTATAACATGAAAGGCTCAGGGTTAAGACATAATCACGTTACATGAACTAGTATGACGGAGTATGGTTATGCAGACGACACAGTTTGGAAAACACACGGGAGTTTTTCATGAATGATACTAAGGAACACACCTACCAACAAAACGTTTTTTACTCCAATTAAAACATGTAACACTTTTCTCATCCTTAACGTGCTCTTGATTCTAAATATAACACGGGGGCGCTGAGGCAAAAAATAAACATCAATTACGTTCCTCCATATGACTTTCGGGTCCACATTTCTAACATTTCGTCACAGCCATGTCACCTGAACCAAAAACTTGAAAATTTCATACAGATTAAGATATTGGGTACAGCATAAACAATGCATACCGTATGCATTAACTTAACAACAGTCATTGTTCTTACCTTAAATACGACTTCACAAATGTAAAGATTAACAAATTTCAGGAAAAAGAATCAAAATTCATTCCTCCAGCCTCAGCTGGCCAACCCCACCAAGTACATACACAATCCAAGATGGATGATATATCAAGTACTAAAGTGACGTAGCGAGAGATTAATACTTGGATGTCAAATATTGATGTAGTTTACATTTCTACTAACACTTTCAGTTAATAATTACCTATAAATTTAACAATCTACGCTAAGCAGTCCTGACAGATGAATACAATTTTAAAATGTGATGTCACTGATTAATGCAGTACTCACTTCTAGGCTTCAAGATGTGGGAGCTTGCGGCGTTTGTAGGTAGTTTTAAGCGGTTTTAAGTGTATATTTTTGCAACGAAAAAAGTGTGTGTAGTACCATGCGTTGCAAAATTTAACATAGTCATTTAGATGATTAAATTTTTAGCTCACCCGAATTCCACCTTGATGGATTAATTTGTGCCCGTCTCAGTATGGCTATAATATGAATTCCATTTAAGCTGCAAAATTGCATTTTAACAAGCATGCAATTTACATTGACACTCAGAATTACTTACCTCCTGTTCAGTTCAGGCGGTAAAACACTAGTTTCAGGTTCATAATACGGCCACATCACAATTATTAGTATTCACTTTACACACACCTGTTCACTACCATGGGGGTCACAATTTTGATAATAGTTATCGATAATTATCACAGTAACCTTGAGTTGCATTATCTCTAAGCTCCAAATAGGCGTCCCTATCCACCTGTCATACGTAAATAGATAAGTAGTGTTCATCACCACGCAGTCGTGTATATTCAAAGAGAATGTTTTACATCTCTTATTCATTTGGGTAGCCAACGCATTTTAGGCTCTATTGTCATGGCTAGTTGCATAAGACACTGAATAAAATGAAAAGAAACGCCTTTTCCTGAAAGTGAAAAACATGGATAGCATTACATATAAGAGAGCTGCCAGGTGCCATGAATTCTTCCACACTTTAATACTGAAATGCCAATTGTACCCATTTTAATCATGCACAAGTTACTCTAAATTAATTTATTTTTAATCAAACCATTCTTCAAATTCTGTACATTAAAACTTTCCTCTATCCCGTCAGTCTGGTATGAAACTTAGGTTTCTTATTGGTCACATACAGTTCAATGAAAATCTTCCCACACATTTTCCACTGTATTTACATTGTAGTCACAGATTAGTTTCTAGTGAACCTGATCTTAGCAGTTTCCTTTTGGCGAGTTTCTACTGAACTGCTGTCATACATAAACATAGGAAATGATAAAACAAGATTAAATAGTAGCTCCATGGGTAATCAGATGTTTAAGGAAAGGACGGTAATCCTCGTTTTGGTAGATCAAGAGCATCAGGATTTTTTAGTTGATTATTGAGGAGTCCTATGCAGAATAACATGAAGGGAGCTGGTAACTATGTAACTTGCAGACAGCCCTGGAAGCACAATAGACCACTGTAGGTCTTGATACATTCATTCGTCAGCCTTGTCTGTCACCTCTGAACTACGATATCACAAGCTCTTCACCAAGGATTGTTCATTATTCATACTCAGCTGAAGCAAAGTACATAGTCAAACTGTTATTTTTATATATATATATAAACTGTTATATTTTTCTTGCCTTCCAAGATTCCACTGCCATTTATTGTACCATATGGCTAATATGTAATTATATTGGATACTGCCTAATGTTTGAGGTATATTTAATAACACATATTTTTGGCATTGGCTGTATTGCTATCTTCAGTGGACAGCTGCCATTATACTGACATATTTTCATATTTTATTTTCAATATTAAAGCCATGGTTGGGATTAAAACTAGAACCCCCTGAATATCAACTTCAAGTGCTAACCATTAGATCACCAAGGTAGGTCTGTTAACGTTCAGCCATAAGTGGAAGCTAACCAGCCTTAACCCAACAGCAGCATATCATGGCATGCATTCATACCCAAATATTACAAAGATTTTGTTCACTAGAACATATATATGCAAGTACATGCACCAAATCCAAGCTTTTAGTAATACCAAAGGATAGCAAATTGCATTGGCTGCGCCATAGCTCAAGTGGTTAGTTGCTGGTTTCCCACTGTGGCGGCCCGGGTCTGGTCAAGTGGGATTTGTGGTGGACAAAGTGGCGCTGGGGCAGGTTTTCTCCGAGTACTTTGGTTTCCCCTGCCAATCTTCATTCCCCCAAATTGTCCATCATCATAATCACCCGGGGCAGGCTACAATATGCCAATCAGTGGCTGCTGTGCCGAGTGGACCCAGTTCGACTCCACCCCCCACTAAGCAAATTGCATTACCTTTCTACACATTATTAGCCCAAATGGGATGGAATGATCTCAGGGGCAGAAGCTCAGAAGGGTGGAGTAAAGTTGTAACATATGGAAATGAAACACAGGGTGCACAGTAATAACCTAGTGTTTATGTGGAGAAGAGAAAATTCTTGACCCTACCGGGACTTGAACTCCGACCCCTCATTCGTCCAACCAGTAGCTAGTCGCTTTACCGACTGCGCTATCCTGGTTCCCGATGTTATCATTAAAGAGTTGCTAGATTCTATTTTCAGTATATTTCCAGTGTTCATGGGCCAGCAGGAAAATAGAAGCATGCTGGGTTAATACTTTCCTCACCAGATGGCAGTGGCTATGTGTCTGATTTTAGACTATATGTATACAGTACTATGAAATTATATTAATATACTGTGTTGCAAAGAAGTTAATGGGCGTAAGGGAACTGGAAGAGAGCAGCGCAGGATAGAGAGGAATAGAGGGGCTTGATAAGGGAGGCCGAGGCCAAGGCCTGACATCGGGCTGTTGCGCCATAGAAGAAGAAGAAGAAGAAGAAGTTGCTTTTATTGGGAATAATCATATTATTTTGCTTAGAAATATCACTTTTCATGATCTGTTTAACTTCAGTTTCAGAAGTGAAACATTTTTAGTTTCAAAAATTTTGCTCAGTAAAGGTACACTAATTTTTGCAAAACAGTGAATTTTTTTTAAGAATATTAATAAAACAAGTGCTTAATTTTTTATAGACAGTTACAGATATGTGATTTCTCAATGATGTCCTACAAAAGCCATCATTGCTAGCATCTGTTCCCCTGCTCAGCTATTACTGTTTAACGAAAACAAATATCACACTCCACTCCATCCCTTTCCTGGACCCAAAATATGTGTTGTTTCTGTTTATAGTGTTAGCATTACCGCATTATGAAGTTTGTCCACACAGTACCATGTTTATGTGTTCATGAACCAGTTAATATTCTCCATATGCTGCGTGATAAGAAATGAATAGCATACAGAGATCCTTAAGAAAAAAAAGGGGGGGGAAATTAACACAAATCACCCTTATTAGTACCAAAAAACATTGAAATAGCACTAATGCTGTTAAGCATGCACTTGTATTAAGAACAGAGAGACTTATTACTGCTGTTATCATCTCACTACAGCATTTACTAGGGGAGAGGGTGCATCTTACAATATGTGGAAAGCATATCATAATTAAAGTAATTTTCCAATCAACACTAAACTGTTATTATCTTGGTTAGAAATACACTGATTCATATTAGTTCCAAAAAAGCCTTCTAGTTTTTCATTAACTGTTTGTACCTGGGGAAAGTTTAACAAAGAACAAACTATTATTCTTTACCTCTCTGTTCTCTTCTTTTCACCTGTGGACCTGTAAAGAGTACCGTAAAAAATATCATTCAGAGGGATTTAGAAATATTTAACATTCATTTCAGTTCATGAAGTTGCTATCATCAGTGTTGTAATTTTCATACATGACACACAGGTTCTTATGTAGTTTAGCAATAACACAATATCCATCACAGAAATTACAGATTAACAAAATTTGGAATGGTGGTTTGGTGGCGTAGAAAAGACATAATTTGTCTGCATTTATAATAAATACAATCATTAACAAGAACATCATTTTAATACCTCACGCTGTCTGGCTGATTCTGGCAGATGCCTTGTACAATTCATAAACTCCCAATATATTATTACTCTTGTAATCTACACAGACATTAAAATATGAATTTAAATACAGTATTACACTGTTAGTAACTCTGACCTTTAAGATACCGAATGACTTGCAGCATTGTAAAATACCATGGCAAACTGATTTACCATGTAAAATCACTGACCAAAGGAATAGCTAAGGATGTGCGTACAGAACCAACAGTGCCCATACACCTCTATAAATGAAACATCATTCACAGAAATTCAGAACCCTAGAAAATCTGATCAGCTGCTATTGTAAATTGTATGAAGAGAACAAGAAGACTATATCTGTTCAAATGATTCTAGACAAAATATTTTTCTAGAAAGTTGTATAGGATTTTTCACCAAATTTGTAGCTCATTTCTTTAATAAACGTTTTTGGCTTACTTGTGTTCAATTATTCTTTATACTTCTAGCAATGTATACAGTTAAAACATATTTTAAAGGCCAAAATTAAGTCTTCTGATGAATGCTCCATCATAATTCTGATGAATTATAATTTTCCCCATTGGTTTTTAACTTCAATATAAGCAGTTTCAAGATATATGGTAAATTCGTTGCACAAATTAACCGCATATAGAGGTTTACCTGTATTTTGCTTTTGTTGCAAACATTACTCCCAATGAGATTATTAAAAAAAAAACATTTTTGTCAAGTACAACCAATGTGACAAATTGTGAGGCAGTCACCTGTAAACTACTACTTGCATACTGTAAATCAGCTTCTTATATTACAAAAACCTCTAATGTTATAGTCACACTCTTCCAAGTTAAAATGATGCATTCAATAGCAATTTAATTCCTTGCAATATGAGGTTCTAATTGCGTTAGACTCAAGTGTCATCCTGATTCCTTGGTGGCCTGACTTCACTGTTGCGTTTAATGCAGTCCACAAGCCATCGTATCCCTTCATCAATACCATCCCTGCAACAAATGAAAAACAAGGCATAAAATTCTCACCATAAACTTCAACTTAGTATTAGTATATGACACAAAAAATCACTTATTTTCTGACCCAAAATTAACAACATGCAAGACAGAATACTTTTCTTCTCGAAAAAAAAAATGTTGCCAGTATTCAGACATGACAATGAGAAGGTAGTATATTTTACAACCTTTTATAAAAGTAAACGAATAAACTTAAACACTGTGCACCATGCTACTCGCTAAGCAGGGTAAAGTCTGTGTGCTTAACTAATTAACCACTGCGCCATGAAGGCGTATGTGGGAGTGGATGTATGGAGCCACATTTTCTTGACCTCAGCACTAGCTACAGGTGATTGATGAGCTTCATGCCCAGGCCGCTTTACCACTCGGGAGAGAGGCCCCCGTACCCATTGGATAGGAGGTTGGGTGAACACCAGAGCCAGTCTCGACAATGTTGGGAAGAAAAAAAAATCTTGACCCTACTGGGACTCGAAATCTGACCCCTCAGCCACCCAGCCTGTAGTCAGTTGCTATACCAACCTGCTAAGCAGGCATGAGAAAAATACATTGCCGTTCCACCATACACTCTGCACATCAGTAATAATTAAAAATAATGCTGTCATATGAAGGGGGCACACATGACAAAAATAACTGGTTCTAGATTAGATGATTGGATTTATTAACACCTTTTACAGTCGCTCTAAAGTACAGGCAATATAGCACTATCGCTGAGATATTCATTTTCCAGTTCACCATTCCACATGCACTAGAATTCTGTTTCCACTAGTCGTCTCCTAGCAACAGATCTCAACATAGAAACTATCATTTCAAATCACTATGAAGTCTTCTTGCCATTTCTTGTTCAGTCAACCTTGGAACTCAACTAAAACCTCTCCTGGACTCGTGTGTTATATAGCCTTGGCAAGGACAATGCAGAAAACAAAGTTCTACTGTTTTGTAGCGTAGACCACAGAAAACACAAGTCACATGATAGCTAAGTACTGTTGGAATGTGATGTCACTGCGCATGCGTGGATGTGTGTTTACCAAGCAGTTGCCTAGAAGCAGGTTGCATAACCCCATTGTTCCATTGTTGCGTGTGTGTACTGCTTAGAAATGGCTGTTTCTGTGGCCCAACCATCCTTGCATGGAGCAAATATGCTACAGTACTTTCAAATATTCTTTCCCTGACTATTGTTGAGATATTTCATAAGCATTTCATACGCACTGAAAGACAAAGATCTGATGGTTCTAATCCAGTTGACACATAACAAAGTAATGCCCACAAATTATTGTTAGAAAAATATGAAATTCCTTGACGCAACAGAAAATAGAAAAGCTGAAGTCACCAACCTTCCATACAATTAATAATTACTGATATGTTGGGATTTTGGACTTTATCCATCGTCCTGGTTTTTAAGATAACAAATAAAAACACGACGTTTCGGAAACTGGATCTGTTTCCATCCTCAGGTGAAGGAAAACACCTATTCAGTTGGGTCGCTTAGAAAGAGCTAGCCTCAATCACTGGACAAACCAATGTCACAAAACATGAAGATTATAAACACCTGAGACCAGGCTAAGTCCATGAGAGCTAATAAGAAAAATATATATATATAAGAAGAGGCTAGCTCTTTCTAAGCGACCCAACTGAATAGGTGTTTTCCTTCACCTGAGGATGGAAACAGATCCAGTTTCCGAAACGTCGTGTTTTTATTTGTTATCTTAAAAACCAGGACGATGGATAAAGTCCAAAATCCCAACATATCAGTGTGTTATACACCATCGTCAGAATCCTATAGTAACTAAATTAATAATTAATTTGTAAAATAATCTTATGTGAAAGCAATGTGTGCATTTAACATAAATCATTAAATTAATTCAACATCCAAAATTACAGTATTTCTTACTGAAAATTAAATATCCATCCATTATGCTGTCAAGTGCCCACCTCATGACTCAAGGTACGCAGGTTCAAACCTGGCGGAGGTCGTGGAATTTTTAAGGGCGGAAAAATTCAGGGAACAATTCCTCCGGGAGGGACTTTAAGCCGTGGGTCCTGTGTCGTAGATTTACAGCACATAAAAGATCCTCATGTCTCTAGGAGACCTCTGAGCAAAATTAGGCAAAAAGTTTCCCACCCAAGTAGTTTCCAATGCCTCCGGTAGATGGAGAAGTTATCGGGTACCACTGCCAGAAGAGGGCCGACCTCGCTGGCAGAAAGGGGAGATAGCGAGCACCAGTATCGGTAGGGTATGGCGACAGTAGAAATTAAAGGGGGACGTACAATAGACTACTAGTCATGGTGTATGGGGAAACCCACCCCCTCTAATACTGAATAACTGAATTGAATGCTGTCAAGTGTATGAGTCTCTCAATGGGGTCCTGGATTGGAAATTGGATTTAATGACCACTTACAGTTTGTAACTATAACAGTCTCATGGAATTACACACCCCAAATTTCAGTGTAACTGCAGCACACATAAAGTCTTCTCAGCCTTCACTAGTCATTTCCTGGTAATGGATTTCAGCACTGTCTACTTACATCGTTACCATCGACACATTTTCCACAACTGAACTAAGCTCTAAACTTGTCCCACTGATAACCCCTTGGCATGGACTGCACAGAAAATATGGTTTCCAACAGTTATTCCATTGCTGAGTGTTGATTCGTTGCTGCAGAGACATGTTCACCATGCCATGGCATGGACCACAGAAAACACCACTTCCAACAGTTCCTCTGTTGTTGCATGCTTATTCGTTGCCATTAGACCGTTTTTGTAACTGCCATGTAGTAATGGGTCTACACACTACAATATAAATGCTTCTCTTTTTTTTTCATAACAAAAGATTTTAAAATCCTCTTTAATAAGTGTCTCTTCATATATATCATAAGAAATATCAGTTGAGTGTATTTAATTACCCCAAAACATAATCCACTGTTACAATACCACGTGAGATAAATTTATAAATGTTGTTCACTAAAATATCTCTGCCATACCCAGTCAGAGCTGATACAGGCATCACCATACAGTCTCTTCGGCCAATCAAATGTGCACTTTGATTGAAAATGGGCTTCACTTCACGTACTCCCATGCAGTCTGGAATATCTTGTTTGTTCGCTAACACAAGAAGTGGAACTCCATTCAAACAGTTGCTGGAAATCATCTTATCTGCCAACAGCAAAATATTGACAATATGCAAAGTAAACTGGTATCAAACATCTAGAATTCTCAGTCAACCAGCAAAAATTTAAAGGAAAATGTACCATTTTTATACAGTTATTTAAAAACAAATATGTGATGAGCACATGTTCACCCAACGTGTGGCTGTTCTCCCAGCTAACACTGACAGTGCTATATGTCTTCCTCCGTCACACACATGCTGTCACAGAAGAGGCTAGTTGAATCTGTGATCATGTTGCAGTATTAAGTACCTGAATCCTTTACTCGTCAATCTGCCATGTCAGCTAGGAAGACTCCCACACAAGAAGTAAAGTGAAAACACACTTTTCTAACTTCTGTTTGGTTTCTATAAGATTTTTTCTCATGCAACCAGCACATTACATTCCCCATAGATGCTTGGGGAATGGGGAATTCACTGTATATCACACACCTTCCCTAGGAATGACAAACAGGACTAATGGGACCAACAAGTACAGTCCAGGCTCTACTCTTAAATTCATGAATATGTATTACTAAAATCTGGAAGGCACACAAAAGACGTATATGTCACACGTTAATTTACACAGAGCACACATAATAACACATCATAGTTCATTCATCCATTCATTCATCAGTAATCTGTCAAGACGACAGGTCCACAGTCTCTTCCAAAAAAGTTCCTCCACTTGATGCGATCTAGAGCTTTCTCCTTCAAATGAAAATATCCTCTTCTGTCCCCAAGGTCATCCAGCATCTTCTTACGTCTTCTGGTCACTTCTGTCCGCCCCTCTATCTTTCCTTCAATAACTCCTTTTAGAAGGCAGTTACCACGTAACATATACAGAATATTACTCTGCTCACTGACTCTAAATAATACTTCTTCATTTCTCACATAATCGGTCCAACTGATCTTCTCCATCCTTCTCCAACACATTTCAAAGCTTTCCAGGTGTTTCTGATCTACTGCCCTAAGTGTCCAAGTTTCAGCCCCATACAAAGCGATGCTCCAAATGTAGCATTTCACTAGTTTCTTTCTCAAATTTAAGTCCAATTTGCTGGTAAAAAG
>NW_019730118.1:956833-971772 GCF_002891405.2 Cryptotermes secundus | reverse complement strand
TTTTGTCAGTGTTTTCAAACCACCTTCTCCCAGTAACTTAAGCACATCTCCAGGTACATCATCATCTCCTGTAGCCTTTCCATTCCTCATGTCCTTGATAGCTTTTTCCACCTCACTTTGTAAAATATATGGTCGTTTCTCGTCTGTATCTACTTCTTCTTCTGGTTCCACTTCCAAGGTTTCTGGCCGATTAGTTTATTTATCTGACTGTTCTATGTCAGAAAAGTACTCAACAGATTTAAATGTGATTCCTATTTGCTGGTCCTCCCACAATTCCTATCTACTTGCACTGTGCAGATACTGTTTTGGACTTCTCCCACTCTCTCAAACATTGCAACATAATTTTGACAAACTGTAATCACATAACAAAAACAACAATAATAATAAAGTGGAAAGGCCCATGAAAAAATACACAAAAATTTAAAAAATGTGCATACCAAAGGCTTCCTTTGAGTCTGGTATACGATCCCTGTCTGATGAATCCACAATATAGATCAAAGCATGAGACTCTGCATAATACTGTAACAAAATAAACATCAAATTTGATGGAAATTTTTACTGAAGATACATTATTTACATTAGAATAAAAACAAGAATAGTGTCAAGTGTATCCAAAGTTTAATTAATAAATAATTATAAAACTAAGCCTGTTTCGGCCTCAATCAGCCATCTTCAGGGAGGGGGGAGGGGGGGGTCCCATGCTAAAAGAAAACTTTATATAATATTACATGAACTAAAATTGTTTCCTACATTATCAATTTAAAATAGGTGTGATCACAAATATCACTAACATTTTAAAGTTATATAATGCAGATGCCAATAGGGTGCAGAGGTAAGGCTTTCGTATCTTATCTGGTGTAATGCAGGGGGTTGTGTTCACATTAAATAGGACCACATATATCTCTTACACTGTCAAATTTGTATTTTTTTTATTAATTTCTGTCTTATATTAAATGATATTCACCAATAGAGAATAAATGAAGAAAATGTTTACACATCTAATTAATTACTTACTTACTTACTCATGGAGCTGAAACCTTCTGGGGGAACCGCCAATTCTGCAGCTAGTCAAGAATTTCCCAGCATTTTATGGAACCTGAAGGTTCATTACTGTGTTCACAAGAGCCCTCAGCTGGTCCGTATCCTGAGCCAGATCAATCCAATCCATACCATCCCTCTAAGATCCATTTTAATATTGTCCACCCACCTATGCCTTGGTCCTCCCAGTGGTCTCTTTCCTTCTGGTTTTCCCACCATTATCCTATACGCATTCATCTCCCGCATTTGTGCTATTTACATATCTACACAAACACAAAATATAAAAACAGGAACAAAAATTTTAAGAAAAACGTAAGTCTCTTTGAAACAGTACTGACTCTCATGAAATTCTGCCCCTGGCAACATGCATGTGCTACTAGAGCCATGCAACCACATGAGCATATACATCATTGATATTTAGTCAGCTCAAGACATAATCAAATATGTAAGATTCTGACAAAATCTAGTATAGTTAAACTGATAACTTGGTATATAAAACATCCAATTCATTAAAAATTGCTAATATTATGTTATACGTGTATTTACAGATGTTATAAGAGGCTTATATGGTCCTATATCACATTACATGGGTATAAAATGTTTAAATAATAAATGTACAGTTATATAAAGCTTCCTTTTAACATTGTGAAGACAGCTGTTTGAGGATGAAATATGCTGGGCTTCATGTTATATACTGCAGCACATAGACCTGTTACTAGGTAGTGATTGCAAACAAACAGGTTTCCACGGCAACAAATCAACATGAAACAACAGAGGAACTGCTGAAAGTAGTGTTCTCTGTGGTCCACGCTGCGGGCGTTGCTACACAGCAGCACGGTAAACACATCTGCAGCAACAGAATAACTGTGTTTGCTACATGTTCTGTGCCAAGGGGTTATAAGCAGGACAAAGTTTAGAGCTTAGTCAGTTGAAAGTCAGTCTGTGAAGAGAAGACTATGTGGTTGGCATGAAATAGGCTGTCAGCATGGGGCTTAGTCAACTGAAGCATTGAGAGAATTGTGAGGAAGTCTGTGATGAGACGACTTAGTCGGTGCAGTTAGTTAAAAAAACTCTGTGGTTTTAGTCCACAAGCAAACTATACCGACCAAGCGACCACTGTTTGTTGGCGAAGTTAGTGCCAACTTTCTTTCCATGGCTTTGACACAGGTGAAGTGAGATCTATAGTTAGTTTGGAAAAATACACGTACTTAATATTTCTGTATTATTTTTACATTATATTTCTAGGAAGGAGGCAAAATCTATGTTAGTTAGTTAGTGCAGTTAGTAGTTGTGGGACCATGCCATAGCTCAAGTGGTTAGTCGCTGGCTTCCCACCACGGCGGCCCGGGTTCAATCCCGGGTCTGGTCAAGTAGGATTTGTGGTGGACAAAGTGGCGCTGGGGCAGGTTTTCTCCAAGTTTCCTCTGCCAATCTTCATTCCACCAACTGCTCCACAATCACCCTCACATATCATCTGGGGCTGGTACAGTAGGCCAGAAGTAGCTGCAGTAAAAGGGACTCAGTCCCACCCCACCACCAATAAAAAAAATAGTAGTTGTGGGATATGTGCCAGACAGTATAAACATAAGAGAGTAGTGTTAAAATATGTTAGCAGAAATCGACTAGTGAAGACTGAGAAGACATTATGTGTGCCGTAGTTACAGTGATCTTTAGAATATGTAATTCTATGAGACTGTTATAGTTACTTATAGTTACAATCAATCAATAAATCCAATCTCCATTCCAAAACCCTGCCAAGAGTCACTCTAAATCGTGACAATATAAATAAAAAACTGAACACACTTGATGGTATTCACATACGTCTTCTAACAAAATCACAAGTTAATAATCCAAACAACAAACTAACTACTCATGTCCATTTAATTACAATGTTAAAGAATGCATGGATGCTCAAACACCAATAACTTTAGTTTAGGCATGCTATGCTACTGAGAGATTTATTCACTCATGTACTCTCACTTCAATACCTTTATTATTACAGTACAAGCTTGGTAATCTGGTTGTGCACTAGTCCGACACATCCAGTAATCCAGCATTAGGCACCAAACAGACGTACGCGACCTTGTGCAGGTTTCTACAGGCAGCAGAAACTGACTTCTGTTCAGTCGAGCTTGACAAACTGATTTATTTAGACCCTCGCTAGTACAAAGTATTTCAGTTCTTCAGTGCTATACATTCCTGTACAGTACTTTTCATACAGCGGTGGATATAATGTGTGGTGAATATATCCGGTTCTGACAAACATAAACATAAAACTTTAAGTGGTAAAGCAGAAATATTTAAGAAACTTTGACAGGTGAAAAACTTGTTAATTTGGCTAAAGAGTATGGTGTTGGACATGCTAAAATATACAATATCAGGAAAAATAGGAAAAAGATTAATGTCTTTTCCAGTAATGTGTCGTTTTCGGTAGTCCGGTGGTACCTTGCTCCCATATATGTTGGATTACCAAGATTGTACTGTATAAGCAAACTATACAATATGTACAATAGCAAAACTGTAATTTATAAATTGTAATCTTCCAGTTTCATAAACTCACCACAACTGAAAGATTTAGCCACCTGTAACTGTCCAGAATATCACAAAGAGCCAAGCTGTAGGAAAAGGAAGAAAAGTGGAAAAGGGGGGAAATTAAATCCAGTGCTTCCCAAGATATATTTATGACAAAACAAAACTCCCCTCACAGTTAGTTTAGGCCTTCATACCTTTTCCTAGATGCCCATTCAAGTTCATGACCTCCTTTCCAAATCTTATATTACAATTACAAGCATGTAAGTTAACACTGTGACTACATGATGAATACCTTTCTCTCTATGAAGTATAATATGACAAATTTATAAGCATAATTCATATTGTGCAGTTTGAAACCTATTTAACTGCCTGAAAAATAACGACACTCTAAATTAAGATATATACTTACTTACTTACTCTTGGAGCTGAGCCCTTCTGGAGGAGCCGCCAATTTTGCAGCTACTCAAGAACTTCCCAGCATTTTATGGAACCCGAAGGTTCATTACCGTGTTCACAAGAGCCCTCCACTGGTCCCTATCCTGAGCCAGATCTATCCAATCCATACCATCCCAACCTATCTCTCTAAGATCCATTCTAATATTGTCCACCCACCTATGCCTTGGTCTTCCCTGTGGTCTCTTTCCTTCTGGCTTTCCAACCAATATCCCATACGCATTCGTCTCCCCCATTTGTGCTACATGACCTGCCCACCTTATCCTCCTCCACTTGATCATTCTAATTATACTTGGAGAAGAGTATAAGTTATGAAGCTCTTCATTATGCAGTTTTCTCCAACCTCCTCTCACTTCATCCCTCTTTGGTCCAAATATTCTCCTCAACACCCTCAGTCTATGTTCCTCCCTTAATGTCAGAGACCAAGTTTCAAACCCATACAGAACTACAGGCAAAATTATAGTTTTGTATATTCTAATTTTTATGTTTTTTGACAACAGACAAGAAGACAGAAGGTTAGGTGGGTCCGCCACCACGGCATGTCGCGTCCTCAGGTTGCGGATGGAGGAGACGCCCTCCAGTTTTGGAGGGAAGCTGCGAATATATTGAATAAGCAGTCGCAGACAGCCGACAAGGGGTGGCCCTCCAGCTTGGGGGTTGGGTGTGGGGCTAACAACTCCTCACCGTCAAAAATCATTATGTTACGAAAATGAACACAAAGCCTCAGACCTGGACGGATTCTTTGGATAAACGACCTAAGCTAATGAAATTAAGATATAAGCAGTCAAAAACAAAAAAAAAAACAAAATCTTACTTTATCCCATAAAGATTGCAATTCCTCTTGCCCACCCAGATCCCAAAAGTTGAGACGGATTCCAGCAATATCAATCTTGCCTATGTTCAATCCCACTGTAGTCGTAATTTTGCTTGGGTTCATTCCCTTGTAGTTTTTTGTAAACTTGGTCTTCGCTGCCTCCAGATATGTCTGAAAAATAAGTATACAATGACAAAATTTTTATACGTTGCGTTCTTACATACATACAGAGAATATGCTGAACTTCTCGGATGCAACGCTGCGTGGTCTGGTAAATATCAACGTTTTGGAGGAACAGCCTCAATCTTCACTCTTCTAACGTGAAGATGGAAGAAACTGGTTCCTCCTAAACAAACTTCTGGGATGCAACGAAGGTACCAACATTTCAGAGGCACATGCAGTCTCCATCTACATTCTTCGGTCGTGAAGATGGCAACAACTGGGTTCTCCGAAATGCTGAATAATAATCTTTATCTTCGCCGCAGTCACAACCTCAAATATTACATAGTTGAATTATGGTTAAGTGCACACAAGAACTACTCACTGTTTTCCCAGCATTGTCCAAACCTAATATTAAAACACAGAATTCGTCCTTCTGAACAAAATATTTGTACAAGCCATTGAGGAGGGTGTACATACTATCCCAATCCAAACAACCTTCTTGAATTCATTAACTTTAGCAACTACACAGCCATCTTGTGCGTCGTTGTGAACCATGGATCATTATCACGGATCACGTGCTAATTGTCGGCAGAATAGCGACGGGCACCAAAGTGCATTAGCGACATCTACCCGCAGAGTTGCTAGAGTTACGCACGCAAGTAATTATAATTATGCACGATAATGCCGCATAGTCGCTAATTTGAGCCATACAACGCACAATGCAGCTCCTAGTTCTACTACTATTGGTATCCAGCAACTTTCGTAAACGACTGTTTGGTTACTGCAACATTTCATATACTTCTCAGTATCAAAACTTATCTCAGCCTTGTAAGATTTGGGGCTTTCACGGCGGTGACTATGAAGAAAGCAGTCTTCTGGGATTTGGCACCGTGTATATGTGGTGTTAACCGACGTTTCGGAGGAACGTATCGCCTCCATCTTCAGGGTAGAAGAAAAAATATAAGAAACTGCAAGCGAAGAGACCGTGAGAACCGATAAAAGCAGTATGCCAAATCCCAGAAGACTGCTTTCTTCTTATCTCAGCCTTCATTTCACAATTTTCTGCAACGTCATATTTGAAGCAGTAGTCTGTCCCAGTCTATCCTATCTGAAAACACCAATGACAGACTGTTTTCCTGTATCAAGCGTAGTTGTACATTTCTCTACAAGCAGTCTTCTGGGATTTGGCACCGTGTATATGTGGTGTTAACCGACGTTTCGGAGGAACGTATCGCCTCCATCTTCAGGGTAGAAGAAAAAATATAAGAAATCTGCAAGCGAAGAGACCGTGAGAACCGGTAAAAGCAGTCTGCCAAATCCCAGAAGACTGCTTTCTTCTTATCTCAGCCTTCATTCCACAATTTTCTGCAACGTCATATTTGAAGCAGTAGTCTGTCCCAGTCTATCCTATCTGAAAACACCAATAACAGACTGTTTTCCTGTATCAAGCGTAGTCGTACATTTCTCTACAAGGACACCTTTAATGGGCCTAAACAGAAGAAAAATGCGCAGAGATAGGTGGCTTTTATTGACAGAGCCATACACATACCACTAATGGCTCAAATATGTAGTATAAGTAGGGTTGTGCATGACACATAGTACACCTGATTTATCCACTTTAATATAAACCATAATCCACGGCTTGAGGTGGGGCGGGTTGGCATCCCGGTTCTTTTCTAAATGGCTTAAAAGCATCCCGTTACTTCTTTGGCAGTAAATGAATTAAACCATCCCAGTTCTATTTTCATTCCACCTCAAGCACTGCCATAATCTATGATGTACATATTTTCATGGTATGGTACGTCATTACTTTTAGTATTACAAGCAGATGGGAAATCTTTGGACATGCGTTTCCTTACATCCGATCTCTCCCACCTGATTAGAATCAACTCTGAACATTTAGCCTCAAGCGTCCTGAAATAAGGTTTGGAATTGCATCTTGGTAAATAGCAAACAAACATGACATGACAATCTCTTCATTATAATGTACATTTATATACACAAAACTAAAAATACACAATTTTGAAATATTCCATTATATATAATTATTTTGAAAATACTCCAAATCTGCCTCATGTCTCACATATCATATCTCAATCAGTTACCTTCCTCATCAGCAATTTCTCTGCCTACTCTTATGCATGTCTCTGCTAGCCAACTCACTTCAAATGCACTTATGACCAATCCGGGCTTCTATAATGTTGGTCAACTTGTGTTACTTTGAGAAGCTGTATTCCAAGTGCCTCAGATGACCCAACTTCTGGTGACCTCTGGCTTGGAGACAGGCTCCAGCCGCAACAGCTAAAAATTCTTTAACATTAAAACCCCTGTGGCTAATTTCACCATGGTTTCAATGCTTTGTCCAACAAGACCAGAAATAATCTCACATCACACTCTAAGCCTAGTCACAATACCATAAAGAGGCTTCTGCTACCCTCATTATTTGCCGCAATCTGGTATCTACTGCCCTTCCCAATCTTTATTACAGTAAGCTCTCTGTAGCTTCCTGGATTTACAACTACGAAACATAAAATTACATTTGGGGGGGGGGGGGGAATTGAACCAAAAAACAGAAAAATAAAATCTGTTTTCTGCAGATATGGAATGAAAACGTGGATGAGTGGCACACAGGCATGCACAACTCACATCAAGACATGGGCATAAGACACTTAAATTCCCTAAAATGGTACTTGTAGCTACTAAATAATACAAATGTAAGACATATTTTATTGTTCTATGGTCACTTTTTACCTTCGCAAACTCAACAGTGTTACTTCTGAAGTAAACGGTGTGAGAATATAAGCACTTCAAACTTTTCACATGTTTATATAGTGCCTTAATTAGTGTATCCACTGGCTTGAAAAACAACTGAAACATAACTTACAGAGGTCAACAAGATTAACATTTTAAGTTATACAACACGCCATTTTTTGAGAAAACAGTTTCACTAGTCACATCCAGTACCAACAATAAGGAAAACCTGATTTATGTCATGCAGTGAGAGTAGAAATTAAAAAACTAAATTTCTAAAAGTTACTTTTCATTGAAATTTGAAAACACTGCTCACTGTAAAGGTTTTCCAGTAGTATAGGCTGACCAGCATTTTCTACAACTTATATGTACAGTTGTATGTCCTTGAATTTAAAGAGTGATAGGCAACATGCCAAAAATCATGACTCAATCACTTTTACAGCTACAAACATCCTCATGGATGATGGTATTTCAACAAATTCAAAACATACATAATCCTAATCACATGATGATCAGATGCTGACCCTCATATTTATTGAAAGTCACTTATATAGAATTCTTTGATACTAGAATGTTGAATTACTAACACAGTGATCTTTCAATTATCTATGGTAACAGAGGGAAGAAGTGGCATGGACTATTAAAAACATTGGATAATCCAAAACCTAGACATATCCACTATCCACACTGCATTCAACCCTGAAAAATCACATTTTTCTAGCTTTTCTCCCAATGTCCTGGAACTTCATTACACTTATATAAATTACACATCAGTTTTAAACATAAATATTGTGACATGTTGCGAAATCCGAGCCCCCCCCACACCAGCAGTGACGCGGCGGGTGAGTCAGCGCTCCCCTCCCACCCCTCAGCGGTAACCCCGCAATGCGCAACGCGCGGTGACGTCACAAGCGGAGCCGAAGAGAGCCGAGCGGAGCCGAAGATAGCCGAGCCCCGTAACCTGGCAACTACGCAATGCTAATCAACAGCGGTGACGTCACGCTAGCAACAGCGTCCTATGCTATACGCCACGTCACACTAGCAACAAGGGTGCCTATTACGTGGCCGTATTGTCCGATCGAGGCTACATAGGGAGCAGCGAAGGCTATTCACAGTTCAGTTGAAACATAGCAGCCTGCGAGTGTGCGATAACTAAGAAGTCAGCGAGCGGAAGACTTATTGTGTGCTTTCCAGACATAGTGATTGCTGTAGTACAGTTATACTCGGAGTGTGTATTTCAGGGAGACTTGTATAGCTCCCGCGTTATCAGTACGTGAAGACAAGTGAAGATTGTGTTAAGAGATTGTGTGGTAGGGTTTGTAAAGTGTGGAAACCCGTAACGTTGTGATAATTAAGTGTAGCCGATAGTTGTAGATTGTTCAATAAACCAGTTAACGATCTCTACGGCGTATTCAGTAACGTGAACACGTTACAATATATATAAACAAGAATAAAGAAAAGTTGATGTGTTGACTAAATTCAAGAAGAAACAAAAGAGAAAAATTGAACCGAAGTAAATATGAAAGGATAAGGAACAATATACCACTAAAATCTGAAAACAAAAGCAACATTTACATTGTCACTGTTTAACTAAGTATATTATTAAAACCAATAAAGTCTGAATAAATTTAAAACTGTAGTGAACTGTTTAACTGTAGAGTCCGCAGGATGTGCTACTTGTCATTAAATGCATGATTCACACCAAAGTAACTAATGACATACAACAAGCAACTAGCAACTACCTACAAACTGCATATCATTTTTAGGAACTGAATCCATTTTCATGATGCCCATTCACACTGGAAAAACATCATCATCATCATCACAATTGGAAATACCTTGAAGCGATATATGATGTAGATCACAAACAGCTTATTTTCTCTACTGTCCAGTAATCTTAGTTGTAACTGCTTATGTAAACAGCGTTCCGTCCACATCAACCAGTAAGTCATTTTGCACAACCACATGTAATGAGGTGAACACTGCAATAGATAATAATGTCCTGTGTGTGTGTGTGTGACTCTTGATGGGGTTTTGGACTGGATATTGGGTTTATTGACCATGTAAATCCACAACTGGTAATTACACTTAATTACAGCGCCATCACTAATTTCCACATTTTACATTTCACTAGAGCACACACTAAGTCTTCACTAGCCTGCAGTGTCTTGACTAGCAGCTTCCTGGTAACAGCTTCTAACAGTGGCTACCCCTCTGCTCCAAGGCTCAAGTCCTCTCTGAATGGCAGCTCCCTTCCAACTAAGCATTTTTGATTCAATTTAGTCTTCTCTTCACAGACTAACTGACCAAGCCTTAACCTTGTTCCTTGCTTATAACATCTAAGCATGGACCACACAGAAAACAGTTCCTCTGCCACATACATATCCCTTGCTGCACAAACTTGTTTACCGAACCATTCCCTAGCAGCAGTCTACACTTGCTTATTAAAAATCTGCTGCATAGCAACGACCATTGTTCCGCTGTTTGTTTTGCAGTCATTGCCTAGAAACATTGTTTCAGAGCTGTTCACTAGCAATGGCTGTTTCTCTGGGTCCACAGTTCTTGCTTTGAACAAATATGCCAGAGTAATTATGGTTCAGAAATACGGCAAAAGAATGTGTTCACACAAAGCACACAATTGCATCAATGTCTCTATCATTATTGCAGTCCAAATTACTCAATACAGGATGTTTTTCAAAAGTATGGAAAAGAGTTGCAGACATTAATTACTAATGTAGAAGGTGATTCTAAATTATTGTCAGGGAAACCCGACAATATCACCCTGTATAATGAGTGCACCCACAGATCCTTAACCTCCCATTTTGCTAGTCTGCATTTTCTGCAGAATTTTGTATGCAATGACCATTTCATTCACCGGCAAGTTCATAAACTAACACATGTTTCGATTTCCTTGGTGTGACTATGCAAGCAATATGATACTAAGAACTGCTGGCTGCTTATCACCTGTTGATGCTTGTTTCTAGTTGCTTTAGTGTGAATCCTGCCAAACAGTTAAGGAAAATATCTTCACAGTAGCAGAAAGCAACACTTGTTTAGTGATTGCAGGCAGGATGAAAGAAAAAGGCATAAAAGGTAAAGCTATCCTTGTTACAGGCTGTGAAGGACGATAGGGTCGTGAGATGTCGAGGCTCCCAGATGACTTTGAGGTTGTCAGCCTTATGTGCCGGATGCCTTTTAGCAATGAGTAATAAAACAGAAGGCAGCAACAAGGTAACAAGACGTACAGTCTACTGCAAACCACTGTAAAACATCACTCATAAATATTACTGAATGAGATGCAATAGGAAACACATCATTATAGAAAGCTATAATCAATAACTAATCTTCTAAAATTAATCTTCAAGGCAGATACTCCACCTATGGATAATCAAGATTCTACTGCACATCAGGAAATTTAAATTCCAGCATCACGTTTTACAAATGTAGAAACTGAAGTCCATGTATTTTTTCAATAGGACTTGCCTAAAATGTAGTGTATTTTACCAGCAGCTGTGCTACAGCTCCAGTGATTTTTTCACAAGCTTCCCACTGCAGTGGCTCAGGTTCAGTTCAAGAGCAGTTGATGTGGGATCTGTGGTGGAGAAAGTGGCACTGGGGCAGGTTTACTAGTACTTCAGTTTCCTTTCAATTCTCATTTCACCGACTGCTCCACATTCATCCATCACCTGGGGCTCCTACAATGAGCCCACCAGTGGCTTCTCTAACAAGGGGCGCCAGTCTCACCCCATCCTACGCAATAAAAAAGTCAGCAGCTATCTGTACCTGACAAACGACCCTTCATAGCGTACTATTTTAAAAGTGACAATAAAGAAAACAGACACAAAAAGAATATGTAATTAAAACAGAGTAATGGAAGAATATCCCAATAGAATTAATATCACCAACAGTGAATCAGTGGATGGTTCACTGTTAACAAATTGTTCACAGGTTACTATCTGAAGCCTGTGTTTGGCGTTGTTGCTTCTTTTCTTTGATCCACGCTTCAATCTGCAGCCTAAGTTCATCATGTGGTTTCACCATATCCATGGTCAGTGCAGAGCGATTGAATGGGTCTGTTTGGTCACTAAGCAAATGCCTGAAATACATACATCATTATTCAGCAATCATACGAAGCACATAAACATGAGGTATGGTCAAGAAGCATCAAGACTTAATTAATTTAACATCTGAAGTAAACTGTACTACATAGAGCCACAGCCGAGATACATGTGTCCTGACATGTTAATGCATGTCCAGCCATGTTCAGAGCTTATTCCATTGTTTCAGTCATTCATGAGCCTTTACAGTAACAGAAAAAGTAAAGCAAGAAAACCATTAGCAGCTCATGATAACTTTTTGGACATTATCTATTGTCCTGTTTTTTATAATAAAAATACTTCAGAAACTGGACTCTGGTTCCATCCCCAGATAAAAAGGTTACTCAGTTAGGCCCAATCTCTGGAAAGAGGGACTAGCTCTATCGATTAGGGCCAACTGAGTGGGCTTTTTATTTGAAGATGGAGGCAGATTTTCAGTCTCCAAAACACTGTTTTAAATAAAAGAAAACAGGATGATAATGTCCAAACAGTCAGTAATTGTAGTATAGTAAGTCTCGTTTTTTGTTAATTTAGTAATGCCTGAGTACAGAAAAGAGCTGTGATAGCTCACCCGGTGTAGCTACAAGCTGGACTGAGGAACCACAGTTCGATTCCCTGCAAGGGACAAAAAAAGTCTTCTTTTCTGCATGGCATCCAGACTGGCTGTGGGACCCCTCCGGCCATTGTATGGGTACTGGGGCCTATTGCCACAGGGGTAAAATGGCTGGGGCATGAAACTGACTACTCATCCAACCTATTGCTTTGGTGAAGAATACATGGAGCTACATGCACACCCTCTCATACCTTATCATGGCACAGTGCTTAATTATGCACAGGACAAAGTTTACTTATTCTTTAATGTGGGTACAGAAAAATGCATGTGCATTACATTTTTCAAGAAGATTTGAAACAAAGCAACCAAAACTTATCAATGCATAGAAATAGCATTTGGAGAATGAAAAGTGAGTTGAGCAGTTTTTTTTTAAAGCGGTACAAATATCCTTTTCAAGGAGTTCTGGGATGACCATCAATGAGTATAAACAATACACATGACTTTGTGTAATGACCGACTTCCTACAAAAATAACTAAAAAGGTAAGAATTTTTGCCCCTAAGTTCTTGAAGCTGGAGTCTAATGTATGACTTCAGCTTTCAGGAATACTCAACATGAAATAATGAACATTCTACACAGCATCTTACCGAAACCTTGGGTCACATACAGGTAAGGATTTCTTGCAGCTTAAGTCAAGCAACTTAAGCAAAGATGAGGGGATGTGGTGAATCTCAGCTAAGTTCATTCCAAGACTGCTGACACAGGACAGGTGCAGTCTTTATCCCTGGCTTCAATATGCAGAAACCAATGAAAACTTCTTCAGAAACAGGTCACATAACATAGAACTATGTTGATGAACCTGAATCTAGCAGCAATTAATACCACAAATTTTTCAAATTCTCATCTTCATCTTGTCTCAAAATGGAAAAGTCATTCTCACAAATGTTTACAATGTGATAAAAACAGGGTTACCTTGTTTTTGAGTATACTTTTACTAGAAAATCTGATTTAAAATGGAAAGGAAGAAAATAACATAGCTAACCTGGCAATTGTGGAACGGTCCACTGTAGTGTGTGATGATGGAAGAATGACAGGGTCTCTCATTAGCGTGGACATGATAGGGTCAAGGAACTCCTCAGGAGCCTCTGCCAGAATTTCATCATCTGTTTGTTGCTGTGATGCCATCTGCGCCACCTTCAGTGCCACAGCTTGTACATCAGCAATCAGTGCTCCTCCACCAATACGAGCTGGGGGCACATGAAATCATTAATTAATTATTAGCTAACATGAGTTGGTTATGTATTTTTTTTATTGCTAGTGGGATGGGACTAAGTCCCTTGTACTGCAGCCACTTCTGGCTTATTGTACCAGCCACAGATGATAGGTGAGGGTGATTGTGGAGCAAGTGGTGGAATGAAGATTGGCAGGGTAAACCGAAGTACTCGGAGAAAACCTGCCCCAGCGCCACTTTGTCCACCGCAAATCCCAATTCACTAGACCTGGGACTGAACCTGGGCAGCTGCGGTGGGAAGCCAGCAACTAACTGCTTGAGCTATGGTGCAGTCCTTAGTTATGTATAATTGTTATTATTAATTATGTACTGCCTAGAAGCATAACACCATTTTAAGAATAAAAATAAAAATAACTCTTTGTTCTGGGTCAGAAAAGTTCCTTAACAATTTGTCTTTTATGAGAGAATAATTCATGTCTGGTAAAGTTGAGAAAATAGCAAGAAAACCATGGGTTACACAGGAGATGATGAGTAAAATGGAGGAGCGAAGGAAATGGAAGAATGTACACAAAGAAGAAGGCAGAAGGAAATACAGAAGAATGAGGAATGAATTGAAGAGAGCCATGGACAGGTCCAAAAAGGAATATCTTGAGAAGATATGTAATGAGATTATAGAATTTCAAAGGAGAGGACATTATGATTTGATGTACATGAAGACAAAAGAACTAGGATGCAAAGAGAACCATGGGATTCAAAATATTGGCATCGAAGACTCCCAGGGGAATAGAATAGTAGATCAGAGGAAAGTGCTGAAAATTTGGGAAAATTATATTACAGAACTATATGATCGACCTAATCGGCCAGAAACCTTAGAAGTTGAACCGGAAGAAGAAGTAGATACAGATGAGAAAGGACCATATATTTTACAAAGTGAGGTGGAAAAAGCTATCAAGGACATGAGGAAGGGAAAGGCTACAGGAGATGATGATGTACCTGGAGATGTGCTTAAGTTACTGGGAGAAGGTGGTTTGAAAACACTGACAAAGCTAATGAACACCATATATGAAATTGGAGAGTGGCCGAAGGACTTTACAGAAGTTACAATGATTGCCTTAAAGAAAAAGACAAAAGCTACAAAATGCAGCGACCATCGCACAATAAGCCTTATTGCACATACAGCAAAGATAATAGCAAAGATACTTAAAAGAAGAATTGAAAGGAAAATAGAGGATGTACTTGGAGAAGATCAGTTTGGATTTAGAAGAGGAAAAGGAACCAGGGATGCAATTGGGATGATGAGAATTATAGC
>NW_019730118.1:912711-956756 GCF_002891405.2 Cryptotermes secundus | reverse complement strand
GCTCTGGACGGGCTCGGAGACTTCAAATTAGGAGGGCAAATTATTCAAACTGTGAAATATGCGGATGACCTTGTGTTAATGGCTAAGGAAGAAACTGTGCTACAGGGTATGATTGATAGACTAATCGAAATTGGAAGGTGCTACGGCATGGAGATGAATGTGGAAAAAACAAAAGTAATGAAAATTTTGAGATAACCAACCCCAGTCACAATAAAGATAGACCAAAAACAACTGGAGAATGTGAAATGTTTTAAATGTTTGGGTAGCTTGTTAACAGATGACGGAAGGTGTACTTGTGAAATTAAATCTAGGATTGCCATGGCAAAAGCTGCATTTAGCAAGAAGAAGAATCTTTTTACCAGCAAATTGGACTTAAATTTGAGAAAGAAACTAGTGAAATGCTACATTTGGAGCATCGCTTTGTATGGGGCTGAAACTTGGACACTTAGGGCAGTAGATCAGAAACACCTGGAAAGCTTTGAAATGTATTGGAGAAGGATGGAGAAGATCAGTTGGACCGATTATGTGAGAAATGAAGAAGTGTTATTTAGAGTCAGTGAGCAGAGGTATATCCTACACGAAATAAGAAAATGGAGGACTAATTGGATTGGTCATATCTTACGCGGTAACCGCCTTCTAAAAGGAGTTATTGAAGGAAAGATAGAGGGGCGGATAGAAGTGACAAGAAGACGAGGAAGAAGACGTAAGAAGATGCTGGATGACCTTGGGGACAGAAGAGGTTATTTTCATTTGAAGGAGAAAGCTCTAGATCGCATCAAGTGGAGGAACTGTTCTGGAAGAGACTGTGGACCTGTCGTGTTGACAGATTACAGATGAATGAATGAAGTTGAAAATTGATATTCTGCATATGTCACATTACCTTTTATTTTTTTCAGTGAAACATTCAGGCATCTGATAAGCAATATTTTTTTTATTGCTATATTCCTCTGTCTTTTAGAGGAAAATTATATTCTTAAACACGTAGTATCAGTAACAGCATTAAAAAGCACTTGTGTACAAGAACAAGACTGGACCCAGGTAAAAATTATTGCAGATTACATATGTTCATTCCTGAGTAAGATGGAGGCACAATTCATGTACCTTATACAATTTACTTCAAGACGTTAAAAAGAAAGGAAGAAGGCCTAAACCCTGCCATTTTGTTCATATTCTGCCGTTAGATATGAGCAATTGCTGTCTGTAGTTATGAGTATGGCCACAGGTGGCAGGAAGAAGTACCTATGCTCCAGTTGGCATCACAGTCCCCAGCTCTATCAAAAACAAATATCCTGTACTGATAAAGAGCATAATCTGTGAAATTGCGATTCAATGTACACAAGAGCATATCACTGGAAACTGTGTTATAGATGTAAATTGTGTATTTTTAATTTTGTGCCCATTTGTGATTTTAGATCATTTAAATTAATGTGCAGCTGCATGTTAATACAAGGGCAGATTAGAAACTGTATATGGGGTAAAATGGAGTGTATAGTGGCAATGCTGAAAACATAGCTATTCCTGAAATCTGTAATGTGTTAATTGAGGGACAAATCACTCAGTCACTAACTGTTATATGCAAGTATGATCAAATGATGAAAGTAATGTATATCTGTTGCTCAGCAATGAACAAGGAAATGATCATTACAATACCTGGTGCTATCTGAAAAAAAAAAAGAGAAATTATGTATTTCTGATGAAGTTGGCTTTTATGGACTGCCTTTGCTAAAAACATTTCCACTATACAGCAGCACTGTTTAATGCATACTGTCACTCTGTCAAGTTTTGTTATCTTTGGCACAATTTGACTTTAATGGTTTCCTTCTAATATTTAACATGCTTTATGTCAATAAAAAATAATCCAAAATACTTCATTACAGCAATGATCATATTATTACTAAGATAGCTCAGGAAGATCTACAGAAGCCCCATTTCACAAAAAAAAAAATGATGAACAGTTTTAAGTAAAAAAAGTATTAAGAAGAAACTGTGTGGAATTTATGACACCTACTGATCTTATGTCATTATATTCTGTTATAACCTACGAGTGAAATGTGCATCCGACTTGTCAGTGGAACATGAATTATCCACATTTGTAGGAGCACAGAAAATAGTGCATGAAAGATTTGCTCATAAAGAACAGCTCCTAATTACTAGTCAGTGAGCAAGAAGAAGTTATGCAAGTCTAAGAAAATATTTAACTCTTCAGTTTCAATATGCTGAAGACAAGGAAAATTCTGAATTATTCCTTCTTATTTTCATGTACCTGTGATGATCACTCCAAGGAAGAAAAAGGTAAAGTTGTCCCTGTTGAAAAAATATTATTATATATTTATTTTATTATTATATTACATTATTATTGGCAGCCTGGACAGTGTAGTCAGTATAGTGACTGGCTCGGGCTGGGCGACTTGAGGGGTTGGAGTTTGAATCGCTTTGGGGTCAAGAATTTTTTCTTCTTCACATCGTCCAGACCGGCTCTGGGGCCCACCCAATCTTCTATCCAATGGGTACTAGGGGCTCTTTTCCTGGGGGTAAAATGGCCAGGGCGTAAAACTGACCACTCACCTCCAACTAGTGCCAAGGTCAAGTAAATGTGGATCTATACATCCATTCCCCCATATGGCTTCATGATGTAATGCTTAATTAGTTAAGCACAGGGACAACTTTATTACATTATTATTTAAACTTCAGTGCCATACTGTATTATAAATAACTGGAAGTTTCAACCAATTACTAGTATCCATCACATCAAACACTTATAGTAATTTTATAAATTCTTGTAATATTGAGGTTCAACTGTACATAATTATTAACAGAACACAGATGACATAAAATCATTGCCAAAACAGTGTTAAATGTAACAAATATTATCCTGATTATCGTAAGTTATTCATATTTTTAACAATGTTTTACAAACAGCAGAGGATATGAGGCAGAATGAAATAAAAAGATAGTTACAAACTGGAAAGAACACAAAGCAAGAAATGGTCAGTCTGTTTTAAGCCACTATCCTGGCATTTGCTTTGCAGGAGAGAAAAAATGTGAAGCTGAAATTTGAATCTGGGATATGCTGAGTAAATATTCATATAACTTACCCAGTACATCTTCTGCATATGTGAATAGGTGAGGGCTGTATGAGCGTCCATCTTGGGAAACTGCTAAGCAAAACGAATCACTCTCATGAAGATGAACATAAATCTTGCATATATCCATTACAATTTTGGCAGGATTAAACTCATATTCCTTCTGATCCTTAACCTGCAATAGCGAAGATAAAAATCGCCTTCAACATCTGCATAGTTCACCTTCATTGATACAACATATTTCACTTCAAATAAAAAAAATACTAAACAGTAAAATACAAAATGATAAAAAGGATGTCTAGGCATTCTACTACAGACTGTTGGAGTATGTATCCAAAACATGTGTAAATAAAAACCGGGATGATGGATAATGTCCAAAAAGTCAGTAAATGTAGTAAAATCAAGGTTCTGATGACACTGATCACATCTCCTTGCTACATCCATTCATACATTCATATAGTTAAAGAGTGACTGTATATGTACCTTGAAATTTCTTTTCTTTGGACCCACAAGATGAAAGAGAAAGTAGTTGAGCATTGCTGCTATACGATCCACCATGGTCGGATGGGAGAATATTGACGTTATTTTTGATGTTAAAAATTCAAGAGTGTGGATTGTTTCACGACCTAAAATGTTGTCAAATCTGCAAAAGAAAATAATCACTTAATGCATAACTTCAACATTTACATTCCATTACATCATATATCAAAGCTGTTTCATTCAGACAAATATTGCAATTTTCAGTGTAAGAATAACCAAAACAGACACTGACATACTCCTGCTGTGTGAGGAAATAAATACAACATTTATGAAGAGAGAGTTATGGCCGCGTCATAGCTCAAGCAGTTAGTTGTTGGCTTCCCACTGCGGTGGCCCGGGTTCGATCCCGGGTCTGATCAAGTGGGATTTGTGGTGAGCAAAGTGGCGCTGGAGCAGGTTTTCTCAGAGTACTTTGGTTTCCCCTGCCAATCTTCATTCCACCAAATTCTCCATCATTATAATCACCTGGGGCAGGCGACAATAGGCCAATCAGTGGCCGCTGTGCCAAATGGACCCAGTTGGACTCCATCCCCCACTAAGTAAATAAAAAAAAAAGAGAGAGAGAGAGTTACACAGTAAAATTTGTATTATTAAGAAAGTATTGTAACAAGCTAATACTGTCATTTATTTGAAATGCAATCCATCTCAGGTAGGTGAAAAACAGCTGAATACACATGCCATTACATTATCTTAGAACGTAAACTGCAGGTTGGAGGAATAATTTAAAATGTAACAAATGCCTAAACCACTGTGAGGAAATTATTTCAAGGCAGTTCATTAATTGCAACTAAGACTTCTTTTCAAAGATACAACTACTACTCTAAAGGAAAATGTAAAAATGGGTGAGATGTGTACACAGATTGGAATCAGATACAGGAATAGCCAGTAACTGTAAGAATAGTATAGGGTAAAGACCTGGAAGTTTCCAATATGTTCCATAGCAATGAAAGCTATACATAATATAAACATGACATAATCACAAGAGATTATGCAAGTGAGGCCCTTTATAATGCACTATACAGTTCAATAGCTGCCACCACCATTCCTGCTGCCTCCGCCACCAACACCACCAACGATAAAGAAACCCACCATTATTTCTGGCAACTAACCAACACACGAGTACCTAAGCCCACCAATGGACATGAGTCTGAGCGAATTCCATCGACCTCCCATCTCACAACCTACTTCCTCACTATGTATCTTAAGTTCTATCTCCAGTTACAAACTGCTGAGAAATAAAAAACATACAAACCTTGCAATCATGCCAATGTGCTGCAAATATCCTTCGTTCTGTTCTCGCTCATGAATGGGAAGCTGCTGCCATTCCCCTGCCTCCCTCGCAGTCTGCATCTGTCGCAACTGTGCCATGTTGGAAAGGGCTTCATCCAACAGAAACACTGCATCATTCATCAACAGGTTCAGAAATCTTAGGAACAAGGGTGGAGTGACTGCTTCCATATTGGCCTCAGCTTCAGTCGCCAGGTTTCTGTGAATTATAGCAGAATACAACTACCTATCCCATTATATGTCAGTTCAATAAAAAACCATTATGAAGATATAAATGAACTTTATATAACAAAGCTATCCATAAGAAAGATATTCACATATAGTGAAATCACTATGTCAAGTGTACAAGCTTGGTCAAATAAGTTTTGAGATTCATTTTTAATTTAATGCCAGGCAATCTGGCAAAACTGTTACTTAGAATGTTTGTGACACAACCAGACACAACTCACATGGAATTTTTGGATAAGCCGCATTCAGTATTTATTGAAAATGGGCTCATTAGATCACTGTGTCATCAACTCTGTCCAGACGTGAAAATGGAGCATATGACAGAATAGAGACTGAATGTGAAGTTTTGTGTTGAACTGCAGAAATCGCCATGTGAAACATTAGAGATGTTAAACACGGTTTCTAGGTAATCTACTATGAGCAAGAGTTATGTTCTTAAGTGGCACAAACGTTTCAGAGAAGGCAGAGAAAACGTGAAAGATGATGAAAGACAAGTTGCTCCCATAATGAAGCAGAAAAAAATGTCACAAAAATCAGGGAACTTGAGCGATCTGGCTGCCAGTTAACTTGCAGGATGATACCTGATGATCTTGATATGAGACTATCATGAAAATTCTAGTACAGGATCTTGAAATGAGAAAGTTAGCAGTGAAGCTTGTGCCGCAAAACTTGACAAAGGAATAAAAGGTCAGACATCTCACTTTGTGCATGGACTTTGCAGAACAACTTCAAGATTATGATTTTTTGGATCATGTATCACTGGTGATGAAACGTGGTGTTATCAGTATAATCCTGAGGCTAACGCCAGTCCTTAGTGTGGAGGTTGATGAATTCCAACAGGCCAAAGAAGCCACAGATGTCGAAGTCCAAGAACAAAACAACATTGATCTGCTTTTTCGACATCTGGGGTATCATCCACTTTGAATTTGTACCCAAAGGAACCACTGTTAATCAAACTTTCTACGTGGAGATGATGAAAAGGCTTATTGATGCTGTGAGGTGCAAGCCAGGAGAAATGTGGATCGCTTATTGATTCTTCACCAAAACGTGCCACCACATTCTTTGCTTCAAGTGTTGAAGTTCTTAGCAGTTCTTAGCCATGCATCACCTGCCATAATTTCCTGGCTAAGCTCCAGCTGACTTCTGGCTGTTCCAAAAATCAACACTGTACTCAAAGGAAAGTGTTTCTTGCATGGTGAGGTTATTAAACCATTTGAGAAAAAAAATTTTGGCAGACATTCCTGTTCAGGATTTTGAAAACTGTTTTGAACACTGGCCGAAGCACTGGAAACACTGAAAAGAATTGGAGAGAGATTCATTGGAAAAATTCTAGGTTGCTAATATTTGCAACTCTTAAATTTAAAAAATCAGTCTCAAAACTTATTTGCCGGAAGCTTCTGTTCCCACTGAACTTTGTGAACTAAAATCTAAAACTAATATTCAAAGTATGCATTCAATGATTCCTCCCACCCCAGAAAAATACTTTTATTTTCACTGTCTACACTGCACAGAAAAATAGCACTTACACCTTATTAAAATGCCTATTGTCAATTTCAGCTCAATGCCAGGCAAAATCATTTGCCTGAGACAACTGAGCAATTGCATTTTTCAGCCTCTGTTAATAGCAGTCAGAAATCCTAGTAGCAGGTGATTTGCATACAAGATGTATTCTTTAAAAATAATCAGAAAAATGTTAAAAATCTGGCATGTATATTAAGTGGAAGTTCTTAGTTCAGGCGGTTAGTTGCTGACTTCTCACCACGGTGGCCCGGGTTCAAGCCTGGGTCAATTTATGTGGGATTTGTGGTGGACAAAGTGGCAGATTTTCTCTGAGTTCTTCGGGTTCCCCCTGCCATTCTTCATTCCACCAATTGCTCCACAGTCACCATCATCTATTACCTGGGGCTGGTAAAAAGGCCAGTAGCGGTCACAGTACAAAGTGGACCCAGTCTCCACCCCACTAAGAAGTGGCAGTTTTAACTGCCTTTTATGAAATTTCTTACAACATACAGAACATTTTTGGATAGAGAGAATGAAATTAAAACACATCATGTTTAGAATCTGGATTATTATATCCACATATTTTTTATTCCACAAAAGTGAAAATTTTTCCACGAGTCTGACATCTGTCAGCTTTCCAAAAAAGATCAAGGACAACAGAATCTGTCAATTAAAGTAAATACAGGCAATACACCTCTTCCATGGCATCAAGAAATCTGGCAATTATTTAAACTGGCAAGTTGGCAGCAATTACTAAATAGCTTAATCTCTTTCTTTGTACCAAATATATGTCTAAAAGGCCAGCAGCAAGCCCAGTGGCTAATGTGACTGATAAAAGAAAACATTTTGCACTGATTATAAAGTAGACGATGCAGTTACTTGTGAAATTAGACACACATGCTTCTGTGAAATGGTCACATGCTGAGTTTGGCACAAGTACATCCATCATACATACCTTAGAATCAGGAATGTGGAAAATCCAGAAATATGACTCTGGTGCTAAGCTACCCCTTACTGGTACTTTCTGTTAGGAAATATTTTATTTCATTGTAAATGAATAAGAAACCTTATGAAACAAGTAAACATAAATGAACATAAAGCTGTATCATGCTTACTGAAAACATTCTGCATGTTCTTCTATCTGCCACAAATAATCCATCAAAATGTACATTGGCCGGCGATATTTAAACTTCTGTTCAAAAGCTACACTTTGGCCAGTCATTTCAATTCCTACAAAAACATCCAGCAGACTTTCAACAATCTGAAATAACAAACATGTACAAACATATGATGAATTTACTTCCTCTCAACTACCTGTTTGACATGGCATGAACAGTTTACTATTCTTAAGTGATCTTAGGAATTTTTATCCATTCAACCTTTTTCAAAAAACCAAAAATGGGAAATATATCAATAATTTTTAAGCAAAATACATAAAATACATGAATGACATTTCTTAAGCAAAATACACAAAATACATGCATGACAGGAAGGTTGTGTCAGCACATTTCATCTGCAAAACTACTTTACACGCTATAATGGAATTTTGTACTGCAGGTCCCAACAGAAAGTTGTCAGATGGAATTAATTTTGGTGCATAATACTGCATTATAACTTCTAGGCTTTATCACAATCCAGTTTATGACCTGGTTTCCAGAAACAGACTGTGTAAAGTAAGTCATAAAATATTACTATGACATAACAGGACATGACATACTATAGTAAAATGAGCATAATCTCCTACATAAAGCAACATACATTTCCATTACATTTTAACCTCTATTGTTTCCCTAGATTCAAATCTTGTTTCACTATGTACCTGTTTCCTATGTGGATGTGCCTTGAAGAGCCTTTCTCTGTAAAAGCTGCCAAGGGGGTTTGGATTCAATGCAGGTGGCTCTTCATCATGATGTGGAAGGAGGGATTCCAAGCATTCAGCCATATGTGCCCGCAAGTGTGGATTTCGCATCCGCTGTGGAGAACCCATGAACACTAGCACTTGTGTAAGTATGGGATCTAGGAGAGCAAAACCTTGTTCTTCCAAAGTTCTTGGGCTGAAACGACGGATGAAACTCAGGAAACTGGCTAAATTCTCTATCAGGAACTCAGGCACACAGCTGTAAACACGAATGATTCACATCTTCAAAAAAGTTCTATTAACCAATCTGCGTTGTATTCATTATATATGTCAGCTAAAACCTAATTAAAATTAGAAAGGTAATGAGTTACATTCTGTACCAAGCGGCCTCCGTAGTCTAGAGGTAACGTTCCCATCTCATGACTCGTAGTACGCAGGTTCAAATACCCGGCGGAGGTCGTCGAATTTTTAACACATTGCGGACCGGACGGGCCATATGGCCCTCTACGTTTCCAAGCGTTGTGGACCGGGTGGGCCATATGGCCCTCTACGGTCATGTTATGTTGCAAAACGCTATATATAGCTGTGTGGCTTTGTTGAATCGTAACTACTGCGTAGATGACCTCGGGAATGATTGCTGCCTTATCTAGTAACGCGACCAGAGTCATTTCCTGTCACAACCTAAACAAAAGTAGATTTGTTCTAATCCAAGCTTGCACGTACGAACCACGCAACTACCAGTTCAACCAGTTCAGAGACGAAAGCAATTGCGATCTCTCGGAGGACAGGAAATATTACATATGTTCTCCGATGAGCTATCAGATTTGCGAACTGCTTCGTCTTCTGATAGCGAGGCCATTATCAGTGACAGTGACAGTGGCGGGGGCCACAGGGCTGCCCAAAATGTGTCAAGTGAAAGTGAGAGCTCCATTGAAAGTGCGAGCGTCGGGACAGCTACATGGGATAAAGTGGACAAAACCCCCACTTTGGGAAAGTTTACTGGTTATCCGGGGGTGAAGCAAATGCCATTGGACCCAACGGACGTGTCTGAAGTTGCATTATTNAAGAAAGTTGCACTGTGGCTTATAAACTGTGCAATTTTCAATTCATTTACGGTTTTCAAAAAGGTGAACAGAAATTCTACTTTGAAATACAAAGCATTTCTGTTGAAACTGGCAAAAGCTTGGGCTACTGACGTCATGGTGGCGGCAGTACCTGCATCAGGCACAGACGTAGTGCAGCTGGAGCCATCTGTTCGCACCCGCCAGAGGCCTCAAGTAGACCCCCTTGGCCGAATCTCGGGTGACATACGGAAACATATTCTCATGAAAATTGTGAAGAGTGAATATTGCAAGACGAAACACCCTTCTAGGCAGTGCCGTGTGCGCGCAGAGCACAAGAACAAGAATAGAACTGCCTACATGTGCAACTTCTGCGTAATGCCTCTTCACAAAGGGGAATGTTTCCAGAGATATGACATGCACAAGCACTTCTACGAGCTCTGGTAAGTGTTCTCCAAAAATTTCAGTTCATAAAATTAATTAGGAGATTTTATATTAATTTTTAAAGTGAACAGTGCACAAGTTAGGGTAGTAGGTTTAAAAACGCTGGTCCCCAAGGTGATTTAAATGTTTAAACCACCGGTCCGCAATGTGTTAAGGGCAGAAAAATTCAGGGAACAAGTCCTCCGGGAGGGACTTTAAGCCGTGGGTCCCGTGTCGTAGCTTTATGGCACGCAAAAGAACCTCATATCTCCAGAGGAGGTCACCGAGCAAAATTGCGGACGTTTCCTGCCCAACAGCAGTCTCTAATACCTCTGGTAGATGGGGGAAGCATTATAGATACTTCTCAGCCAGTAGAGCCGGTCTCGCTGGCTGGGCGGGACTGATGGTAAGCACCAATACCGGTAGGATATAGAGACTGGTAGAAATCATAGAGGGAAGCACAATGGATCACTACAGGTCTAAGTGCATGGGGAAACCCACCCTCTGTAATAACTAACTAACTACATTCTGTACTCAGAAAGTCTTAGTTCAATGGATTATGAAACCTGGAAATATAATGCAATAAAATATTACAAACTTTAATATTGTATTTAAGCACCCTGCTGTACCAATTTACTTTCTTCACCAACATGCATGCACATGCAACACACATAAAACAAAGTCTTCAAAGCAGCTTCACAGGCCACTGGTTGAATCACCACTTACTCCATGCTCTCATGTAAATTCAGTGACATATTTTGGTCATACAAGGCCACTCTCAGATATATGATGATTATTAGCACCAACTGTTACACTGTACTATAGTATTATATGGTCTGTGAGGGCTGTACGTCTGAGAAGTTTACTATCCCAATCAAATTTTTTGTGCCTGTTAAAATATAATATGTAATTTTTAAAAGAAAAAAAAAAACTCTTCATGGCTTTCAGCCCACAAGCAAACTATACAGACCGAGCAACGACCACTTGTTGGCAAAGTTAGTGCCAACTTTTGTGGATAGATGGTGTCACATGGTCAACAGAACAGATTCCCATGGCTGTTAATCTTTTTTAATACTTTTAAAATTGTGTAAAATGTGTTGGGGCACTCCTCTTGTATTCTACTTCCTGCTTTTCGTTGAGATGTGTATCTCATGGACTATGTCCTGGTTAAATGTGTCTGGCCATCAACCAGTGTGTGGACCACATCGGTGAATACTTGCTATTAAGAGTGTCAAACGATTTAAACATAGCACTGTTAATGTGTTCAACTTTGACCAAAACTGGGATGTGATGTCACATTTTAGTAAAATTTTTAATACAAAATTTCATGGAAATCCATTCTCTGGTTTTCTGACTTTGTTATGTGCATACAGTCAGAGCCAGAACTTCTGCCACCCACCAGACGTCATCTCCCAGTAGCCGCAACACCACTCCGCACGCAAATTGGGGACAGGATTTCAACCAGCCACTGCACTAAGAGTATAACAACCCAGGTTAGTTTACAATGTCGACCCGCGCACTAAGTAGTCGAAACATAGACTTTGAGAAGGACCACACACAATTTAGTGAAAGTGAAGTATGATGCTCGTATAGAGAACAGGAACAATTTGAATTCCCAAGTACAGAAAACCTTAGTGTGGGTCATGAACATGATGCTAGTGAAATCCATTTGTCTAAGACCGGCCGAATCCAGACTCCAGCAGATAGGCATGGGGAGAAAGACATTTGTAGCGAGGGTGATCTTAGCACTGTGACAGTAGCGGAGCCTGTTAGTATAGTCAATGCAAACACACAGCTACAAGAAATATTAGCTAGCGTACTACAGAGTGTTAAACAGAGTGTTAAAGAAGCTAACGAGAAATTACGGAGGGATACAGAGAGAAGTGTCAAAGACGAAATCAGTAAATTTAGAGAAGAAGTTCGCTTGGAGAATAAGAGATTGACAGAGAAATTCGAAAGGAAAAACATTAGTTTCAGTAAATGCCTTGATGATAAATTGCAACATGAATCTGCTAAGATGGGCAAATTAGTGCAGCAGCTTAGGGAAGACAGTGAAAGAGAGGAGTACACTCACGGAGTACCATGCAATTGTAATGAGAGTATGCATGCTAATGTGTCTGATTCAAGGGGCCTGCTTGTGAGCAGTAATGTGAGTCCTCATGCTCATGGCAGCTGTTTGAACCCCACTGAACTTTCCTTGCCGTACTTTGACGACCGTGGTAAAATTAATGCCATGTACCACCTCAAACAGTTGGATGAATATTTCGCACTAAAGGGTGTGCCAAAAGAAATGCAACTCGTGATCGCTTTGCGTTCCATAACTGACCCTACAGTCAAGGACTGGGTTTCAGCGGTTTCACACACATTGCATGATTACAGTCAGTTCAAATCAGCATTCGCTGATGCTTATTAGAATCAGGTCACTCAAGGAAATGTAAGAAAGTCGATCTACCAAGATAAGTACAACAAGCAAAATGGGTTAACGCTATCAAGGCATTTCCTGAAATACGCGGTATTAGCGTCTTATTTACGGCCGAAAATGTCAGATGTTGAATTGATTAATGCATTGATGAGCCATTTCGCTTTGCATATCCAACGAAGCTTTGCCTCCGTTCAAGTAACTTCAATTCAAGATGCGGTCAATTTCCTGCAACGGCTCGAATCAATAGAAGGGAACGACAGTTACCAAGACTCGAACCGTGTACCTAAATCCCAAGAAACTCAGAATCCCCATGGACTTCAGCCTTATCATGGATACAATAGGTATAAAGGGAACAATAACTTCGTAAGGCAAACTTTTGTTTCGCGTCCAAACGAGTACAATCAGCGAGGACGGAACTGGCGGGGAAACAGAGAATACGCTGAGCAAAATTATGGTAGACACAGAGAAGTTGACCGTCAGTCTTCCTCAGCGAACTGACAGATATTAGACCCCAACGCACCTCCTTATTCAGGTCAAGTTTCCCGAGACGACAGAGTATATAACGCGCCTGATAATGAAAATAACAGACGTTCGGAAAACTAGAAACGGGATCAGTTGCGGACCAAAATTTGAGCCCGTCTGAAACGAGAACGCAAGGTCCTCAGGCCCAGAACTTTTCTGACAATGATGCATATAAATTTAACTCTTCAGATAAGGGCGAATTAACTGTCTTCTACATAAACGAAGCAAATTTGAATAACTGCCCTCATGTAGAAGTTAGTTTGGTGACCAGGCAGTAGATTGCTATATTGACAGCGGATCTGAAGTGTCCGTGATTTCTGAGAAATTGTACAATAAATTAGTATTGAAAGGGTTTCCAACGTATGAAATCGGAATAAATAACGCAGTCCTCATCACAGCATTTGTTAACAGGACAAAACGGCTTAAGAAGCAGGTGTACTTGGAATTTGCTATTGGACAGGATGTTTGAAAACGTGTTCTTAGTGTCTCTTCAGTTAATTGGCTCAGTCATTATCGGGTGTGACTTTGCAAGAGATTGTGGGCTCATCATAGATTTTAATGCTGAATGTATCAAGTATAAGCGGGATGGAATTTTGAGAAAACAAGGATTTAGCTAGAGGAGAAGAGCTGAGGTAGATGACAGTAGTTCTTTGCCACATGAGTGTGTACTTAATAGCACTTTACCGAGATCAGTGACCCCCGAAAGCCATATACCGCCAGTGAGTGAACCAGAGCCACTTACAGCTGTTCGAAGCAGTTTTGAGGGATCCCATAGTAACAATAGTTTGGAAGGAAACGTTTGTGAAGGGAATGGGAAAGGTCCCAGCAGGTTTGAAGTTGCCTCGCTAGTGAAAGTAGTAAACGAAGCAGTTATGTCAGGGTGTGAGACCCACGCGAGCATGTCTAATGATGACAGGAGTAAAGATGATGAGTTTATTTACGAAGATGAAGTTCGAGTTATTAGCCGAATAAATGGCAGGTTTTATAATGCAGAAGAAGATGATGATTTTAAGAAGCTGAGGCATAGTGATTGTAACAGGTTAGATGGGATCCCAATAGATGAAGTTCATATCCACAAAGCTAATGATGACACTCCAGACTGTAGAACTATTTCTCCTACTGATATGGCTACTTTGATTTATAAGAACCAGAATCTGTCCTTGTCAGAAAAAGAAAGTTTAATTGGTTTAACTTCGAATCCCGTATATCAATATAAGGAAGAGCCGTATGGTTTTTGGAATTCCTTGTTTGGTTTTGTAAGGGCACATAAGTTAGCGCTGGGCAATGAGACCTCTGAGTTCGTTGTTTATTAACAGATGTTTTTTCGCCGTCAATTTTCGAAAATTTTCACTTAATGGGAAGGCACGCGGGAGATTCAATAAGCAGAGTTTAAAACCTTACTTGTATAAATTGAATTAATCCAAATTGCTTGTTGAATTTATTAAATAAGAATTCTATGAACTTGTAAGAAATCATCTTACAGAGTGTGCCAAATAGGACCGAGGACTATCTTTATTCATAGCCCTTGTTCTTTTCTCCTTTTCAACTGCCAGTGAGTAGAAGGACAGAGTGAATGTGTTTATGTAATTGTGATCTTCAGGCACTTTTATGTTGACAGTGATTTAGCAACTAAGAATTGTATTCGTTAAGGCGTTACTGTAGAAAAGTACTAGACCTATTGCCAAAACAGCAACATGACTGCCCTTAGTCAACTGTTAGGTTGTAAACAATGTAACAAAGGAGAGCAGGATGAAAGGTCGACAGTGGGGCACATGAACCCAGACTATCCTGCAATCAGAAGTTAAATGTGTACATTTAGAGCAAGGAAGGGCAGATGTTTATGGCATCATAAAAAAAAATTATGTTACAGGCTAGCTGTTATTAAATTATAGAGCATAAGAGTGTTTATGAAGATTGTAAGATGAAAGTTTGTGTGGGACGTGCTACATGAAACGCCTATTCACTATGTAAAAATGTCATGTAATTGAGTATTAGCAGATTTCGATGATTGTAATAAGACTGATGTGACTGAAATAGAGTCAAACTTGATCAGATTAAGGCGAAGTGAAATCATTAAGAACTTACTTGGTGAGAGAAAGAGGCCTTGAATTAAGTGTAATAAAGGTAATTTGAATGCCTCAAGTGTGAACATGTAAATGACAATAACGCTGCTGAATTTCGTATTAACCAGATAGTAATTAGTAATTATATATGTATTCAATTGTATTAATTATGTATTAACTTCCATTTCTTGGTGATTTTGATGCACTTGATATGAATGAGCTGAAGAAAAGACTACTGATTAGTGTATTGTTCCACAATTTATTTGTAATGATGTTCAGAGATGTTGTGTTTTAAATACTCACTGCAGGTTACTGATCAATACAGAGTGGTGCTGGATCTCCTTCACCAATGGCGGTGAAGCAACCTGCTAGAAGGGTAAAGGGAGTTAATTATTGTGTTGTATTGTATTGTTTGCATTCTGTTGTTTCTATTTGAGTTCTGTGTAGTTTGACTTGTTTGTATAAGCTGTAGGATCAGCTATAGGCTGCAAGACGTAATGTTGGACAATTCAAGTTTAAATTGTCAAATTACGACTTCGGGGAGTTTGACGCTGATCATTCTGAGCCCTTATTTATTTAGATGATTATTGATGAACCTGAATTTTATTTCTAATTAAATTTTCCGTAATTTTAAATTTCAAAAGTCTTATGTTTCGATATTACTGGAAATGTATCGTGATCTTTAATATCGTATTTCATTGTCTGGGACNCACGCTCCGAGACATAGCTAGCCGATAGTGTAACGCTGTAACTTAAAGCTAAGAATACATTAATTTAACAGTGTGGTGAATTAGCAGGTGAATAAACGTCAATTGGCTCAACTCTCAGAAAAACGCTTTCTTCGGCATTGCTACCCTGAGACTCATGCGAACCGACCCAGCTAGTTTCCCGTACCTATACCGATCTTCCTTAGTTTGATCTGTGAGGACAACTTCCAGTAGCCATCATACACTGTCCTAAGGTAGAAACAGGTGTAGCAGGGATAGCACCATTCCGACTGCGCTGATACAAGCAAAGGTGGGTTGGAAAAGAGCGGTGTTAAGCTAACAAGGGAATTTTTGCAATTTTTCATTGTGAACACACCAATAAGGGCAGTCTTCACTTGGAATACTGAAGCAAACTCAACTCACTATCAGACTGTGAGTCTGAATAGAGAGAGGAGTTAAGCAGCATTTATGTACTGTGGCAAATGGAGATGAAGTCTATTATGTTGTGGGAACATCCCACATACTATCACGCTATTTCTACAGTGCTCACTATCCTGCTCACTTTTCATCATCACGCACGCTAACCAATCACGTTGCTTCCAACGCTCGCATTTATATAGCACTTGCTGTCTAGCCTCATCCAGATCATTACACGCGCTAGCCAATCAGTGCTCTGCATATTTCACTCCTCCATCATGCATTGTATAAAAGGCGGAGCACATTGCTCGCCACAGACAGTCAGTGACCACACCAGCCAGTCAGCTATCACACTTTGTACAGAGTAATCAGTCTTCGGAGTCATCGGCACTTCACTGCGTCAGGGACGGTTGCCTCTGCTCTCCAGCGGTCCTGCCCGACTCACTGGGCAACTGGCGCAGCTGCCGCCACTCCCAACACCGCGCTCTGCAACCAGACTTCTTCTAGCAACCATGCTTTGCGACCAGGCAACTTCCATCAACTGCCGCACTGTGACCAGGCAACTTCCAACAACTGCCGCACTGTGGCCAGACAACTAACTCAGCTGCCGCAACATTAGTCAACACACCGCAGCCAACATCATTCCTACCAGCGTATGCAGCCCTACTTCACCAGCCAAACATCCCAGCCGAACAGCCCTTTTCAGGGCCTACAAACTTTCTGAAGTGGTTTGTCTATTGGAGTATTGACAAATCCCACAATGTGAATGAATTTCTAATATTCTTATAACCTATATTCCAGCTTTCTTCTACATTGTAATTATAAACCTGATTTTACCTCAGTGTTGCTGGCACCTCTTGTGGTAATGGAAATTCAACTGTCCTAAACTGAGTAGGTGTGTAATATTTTCTTGGAGACTGATCAGAATTAACATCCAATGTGACCTGCACCAACCACACTGCAGTTGCCACAAGAAGCTGTGCCGTCCTGCTCAAAGACTGAGGTTCTAACAGTGCTGCACGAAGTGACAAGTACCTGTACAAAACAAACACTGGAAGCTAAAGTGTTCTTACTGCAAGGTGTTTGCACTGCATTATAATTAAAAATGGGTCTATGCTACTAGGTGGATAAAAGTATCACCACTAACTATCAGAAATTTTACTGAGTAAAAATGTGTCTATAATTCTTCTTTTCTGTTCTGACTGGGGTGAGCCCTTGGTACTTGGATCATAGATGGCTCACTGCACCAGCCCCAAGTGACAGATGAGAAAAATACAGTATTTGGTGGAATGAATACTGTTGCAACAATTAAATAAAATGTGATTTTAGTGACATTTTATGAATTTTAAATGTGACTGTAAGTGACATTTTATAATAGTTAGTGCTGCATTAGCGACAAGTTGACAAGTGATGTATCAATGCCACAGGATGCTGAAATATAATATTAACTGGCAGGTGAAACTGAACTATTAGTGAAAACTTGCCCTAGTGCCACTCTATCTACCTCAAATCCCACATGAACTTCCCCGATTCTAAACCAGGCTGTCATGCTGTGAAGCCAGTAATAATCACCCGTCCTATGGCATTGCCACAGAATTTGTTAACAGTTGTTAGACATATGCTTCCATTTTGGAGCAGCTGGTCCACACATACACAGAACTGCAGTTGCAAGGGCAGCTCCTCACAATATTGTTCCACACCTATCCTTTTGGTTCACTTATTACAAAATCAGTCCTAAAACACCAGTCACAGCCACGTTTGAAATGGTTGCTTGAAAATCAGACTACTATTACTACCTGAAAGAACTTCGAGTACCAGGGACTCCAAATGTGATATCAACTAATCTAGGAAAAGTAAAATATCACGTGAACACATGAAGTCCACACTCCAATTTTTAAAGTAAATGTAAACAATCTCATAAATAAATAATGCTTTCTTAAATGTTGTGTTGTACTCTTATTCCTGTTTTCTTCCTTAGCAAAACGCCTAACAAGTTGTTAAAGTCATGAAGAGTGTTCATTGTACTTCACTTGTAACTGACTTAACTTCATACACTGTAAAATCTGGTGTAAGAACGGTGAGCCAGGCTCTGTGTCAATAAAACTATCTATCATGGTAGGCAAATCATACCCCAATTGGAACTACTAACATTCATACTAATTTTAAATTTGGTAGCGTAGTTGGTTGAGACACTATGCTACAAGCCGGAAGGTCACAGGATCAAATCCTGATGCGGTGGATTTCTTCAATTTACCTAATCCTTCCAGCCGCACTAAGGCCCTGGCGTCGACTCAGCCTCTAACAGAAATTGGTACCAGGAATATTCTTTGGGGTAAAGGGCAGCCAGTGCATAAGTCTGACAACCTTACCGCCATCTATGAGTCGACTGTCTAGAAAATGTGGGAACCTCGTCATCTCACAAAGCTTTGAGCCTCCACGGCCTGTTACAGGGATACCTTTACTTTTTATTTCATAACACTGTTTACCTTGTCATCTCTAGTTCCATACGTTCACCAATGGTTTGCACCACATCTGAATTTGCCCCAGCTTGGTTTTGAGCGTCAATGAAGGCGCGCTGAATACGAGCCAAGTCTTGATTTAACCTCATCAACTGTTCAAATGTGACCTTGAATCCTAAATCCAAAGCTTTATGTGCCAAGTAAAAGCATTCACTTATAAAGCCATATGTTTCTGACAAAGGTCGAGGGGTATCTTCTGGAGCTGGAATAAGGCACGTCTCTGAAGCCATCTTCTTCATGTGAACACCCTTTGAACGCATCTCAGCATCATCACTGACTTCGGAAGCACAATATGTGGGATCAACACGAAGTAACATAGGATCTGCAGTGTCTGAACAAAATGGTTGGCACAAGCGCAACAGAACACCAGTAAGATTGAGCATAAATCCATCAGAAACATATGATGATGCTCCTATATTCAAGCCATGGGAGTTCCAAAGCTTTCCTCGACCTACATTTGCATGCAAACAATCTGCAAGCCAGCACAACGTTTGGTGTCTAACTTCGTTTGAATGCTTCAACAAAGCATGAAATATCATGTATAAATTCTCAATCACTGCTTCAGTAGCAGTCCATATGTTTCCTTCTGTGACACTAGCTACTTGCAGCGATGGTTTCTCAAAAAATTCATAGGGACCATCCTGTACTTTCGGTAGGCAAGATAAAGACAAAATTGAACCCAGTAAGGTGTCTGCATATGTCAAGCCTAAATGGGAATCCTTTGGTGTGCTGTGAACTATAAGAACAGAACCCAACTGACTGTTACTAGAAAATATATGCAGTAAACTTAAGTATGAGCGGTTAAATGTGAAAAGGTTACTTCTGGTCAAATCGCTATGAATAGTATCCAGTGTTGAGGTGAATGCAAGGCAAAGTGTGTCTACAGCACTGACTTCACCATCATCTAACACAAACTGCTTAACTAATCCATCAAAGAATTTACACAGGTCTGTCTTTGAAATGCTGTTGTCACTGACCAGCTGCAAAATCTGAGAATGGAGCTCTTGTGACTCAAATAACGCTGGTTGTCTTAGGGCCGTGGCTGCATTTCTCAGCACTAAACTTAACATCTGAGATATAAGCTTGTTATGACAATTATTCTCAGGTCCTGATTTCATAGCGAGTCTTCTGTGGCATTCAAATAGATATGTAATGACTTCTTTTTGAGTAGCATGCATATTGGTTGGTGAAGATCCTTCTCTGCCACAAACATTTCTACCAATAACTTGTCTTGCTGGATCTTCCAATAACAACCGTTCAAAAAGAGCATGTTCAAGGGTTTCAATGTCAATCCAATCTTGAGGTGCTACAGCTGTGGAAAGTTCTTCGAGGAAAACTAAGTCATTAATCATGCCACTGCGGGAATGATTATTCAGTGTCACGTTAAAAACATCTTCCACTAACCGATTTACTTCCAAACATTCCTTCGCTTGGAGCGATACTGTCAAATCATCCACATTACTGACAGGGTTGTCTGTTTCAGGTATCACCTCTACTGCATTCTCAGCGCTAGATAAATGCTGAATCTGTTGCTGAGCGAACGATTCGGCATCGTTCATAGAGCTGAAAAGGGCTGTGAATGGATTACTATCCAAGTTTTCCGACATTCTTTAAAACTGTAAATGTTAACATGCTACATTAAAATACTTCACTTCAGCGAAATGCCAAAACGTGACATCAGCTAATTATTTACTAGCTCAGGCACTCAACCCTAACACGGTCTGTCATACCGAGATGAATGCTGCACAAATGAAATGTGCTTCTGTGCAAACGATTACTCCTTCCATTTTCTATAACTCTCTGCACGCAATCCACTGACATTACACCACCACCAACCTCTCACTCCCCCCAATGTTCAACACATTCGCCTTTTCATACACACGCACACAGCCACGATCGGCCACGATGCCCACGATTTATCACACTATAGAAAAACCATGAGTCAGCTGTACTCAGCGATGTAGCTGACCACGTTTGAGCAAAACATGCATTCGTTTTCTTCAGCATATACGTTCAATGATTTTGTCTGCTTTTAGCGATCTTAGCAATCTACAACCGACAACAAAACCACCGCACGTCAGAAAAAAAAAGTAATGTTTACTGAGATAGTTCTAGCGGTTCTAGCGGCTATAGTTTACGCAACATCAATCATAGATAGTATTAACAGAAAAGCGCACGAATGTGCATTACATAGATTCTGGGTTTTAGCCTTTGCTATAATCTCACAGAGATTTATGGTTGTTTTATAATAAGGGAACGCGCACAATGTGCATAGAGTAATTGTTTGTTTGTTTTTTTTTATTCGCGACTGTATTCGGTTATTGATGTGGTTTAAGTTTTTGCATATGGTAATGTGGTATCTACTGCACTTTTTATCACAGCGTTTACACACACGTGTCATTTGCTTCGTGGAAATGTTCGTTCTTGCATATCTTGTGGTGGAATCCGTGTGTTGCCAACCTAGTATGGTTGTTTTTACATCTTGTGATACATCGCAGAACTGATCACATAACGAGCACACGCAGTTTTCGCTTGGGTCGTGATGTTTTTACATATTTTATGGTGGTACCCGTGCACTGCTAGTTTTATCACCACATGTCTCTGGTTGGCGTTGGTCCAGTTCCGGTTCAACATGGCATCCGTGCTGTAGAAGTCTAGAGGTATTTCTTCTCTTTTCTTCCTTCTCCCGCTAGATAGATATGCAACTCAGTAATTTCGATCGCGACCGAGGAAGAGGAGAGGGTCACTAGCGACATCGGAATTCAGTGTGAAGGTGTACACGTACTACTTGAACACAATCAAGAAGATCAAGATCAAAAACCACAGATAAGTGAGACCGGTTCGAACTGTTGTAGGATGTGTAGCTATCTGTTGTATCTATCGATTATAAATCGAGACGGTCGAGGCCATCGTTAACGATCGATAGTGAGCCGGTTCGTATTGTTATAGTACGAATTTGTCGATAACAGAAAGAGGTAATGTGCGTTTCTAACCAACGTCAAGAGTCGTCAAGAAGGATATCCATAATTACGGAGAACTGTAAGTTTATTAAAAGAATTGCATGTGAAAAAGTTTCTCATAAAATTCGTTACATAAACACAGCACTTATAGCAGAAATGTAGCCATTTCATTTGTAGAGTACTACTTTATTTGACTTGTGATTTTGAGGTTAGAGTATATATCTTTTTATCATTTGCAGAACCCTGCACCCGAACTGGCCAGCTGAATGTGAAACTGAAAGAACCTCACTGGATGACCATTATTAGAGCATGGAAGTAAACGTTGGCGATGTTGTTCTACCCGGCGACGTAATTCAAGCGCCTAATACAAATGATAAAGGAAAACTCATACTTGGGCCAGGATTGTGTAGACACATGGACGAAGTTTTGATAACAACAAGCGGTGTTCTTAGAAAGAAAGGGCGTAATGTATATTGGGTGGATAGTCATCGAAAGCGGTATGTGCCAGTAAAAGGAGACACTGTCGTTGGTGTTGTAGTGAACAGATCAGGAGATACATTTAAAGTTGATATTGGGTCTAGTGAACAAGCATCATTATCATATTTGGCTTTTGAAGGAGCAACAAAGAAGAACAGACCTGACGTTCAAATTGGTGATATTGTCTTTGCAAAGTTACTTGAGGCAAGCAGAGACCTGGAACCAGAATTGGTTTGTGTTGACTCCTATGGAAAGAAAGGGAAATTGGGTGTTCTCCCAGAGGGTGGCTTCATTTTCACCTGCAGCTTAAACCTGATACGAAAAATATTAAACCCAAAGTGCCAGATGCTGAAGATTTTAGGAAGTGAAATACCATATGATATTGCAGTTGGAATGAATGGTAAATTATGGCTAAAAACTAAATCTATTAAAGAAACTATTGCTATTGTAAATGCAATACTAACTGCAGAGCACTTGCAACATCATGAAATTGCTTCACTGTGTGATGATGTTATCAATGCTCTGAAAGGAATGTAGGATAGAGTTGCAACAAAGTTGTAACAGCATGAATCAATTTGACAGTTAACAGTTTTGTTGATATTTCAACAGTTCTTCAGTTCTGTATATATATAAAACTATGTATATGAAACCATTATACCAAAAAGCAATACAGGACAATGAATATAATACATAGAGCTGGGCACATGGGGTCACGGTGCCATCAGTGAAATGACTTCTTTCTATACATGTATGCAGAAAAGTGAAAATTTTCAGATGGTGTTTGGAAGACTGATGCACTGGACAAGAAAAAAACTACTTTCAGCCCAACAAAAAATAAAAAAGGCTGAGATGGTTTTGAGAAGAGGTGGAAGTTTGGGCAAGAGACATCATCTGATGCAGGCAAGGCGTTCATCTACAGACAAGAATGGCCTTCCAAATCCATATAAAAGGAACATAAATTCCACCTATCAGGGCCATACATGATATAATCTGGATCAGATATCCTTATACAGCCACAGCTGTCTTTAAAATAAGGACCACCCTAGTACTGATGATGGCATCAGTTGTTCAACCACAATTTTACAACCCTGAAGAGGATGAAAGTGAAATTTCTTATGAGAGTCCTTTGGATGCACTACAACTGGTGCACAAGCTGAGACAGGACAGCTTCCTTATTGAGGGTATTAATAGACATCTGCTGCTTCTTCCCACCACAGAAGCTTACAGTCAAATACTGCAGAAATGGAACTGGAAGACGAATTTGGTGCAGGTGACACAATGCTAAGTAGGAAGTGGATGAAAGTTTGATATAAACTAGAATATACGATGACAAGAATGACAGTACATGGTCTCTGTTAGAATGCTTAACTGAGTGTACGTGTGCCCTCTATGGAAGTGATCAATATAAATTTGTTTTTTGTGGCAAGTGCACAGTTTCACTAACAAACTTCTGCAGAGAGAACAAATGCATGGTTTGTACTTTCCCCTTATTATTATTAAAATTACAGCTCCCCAACTTTGCAGTATACTAGCCACTGACTTGAGTGTCTATGATATGGTTCAAATCTCATCATTGAACTTGTTATGTGTGTATTACACACAACACAAACTTCAATGAAACGGAATTGTGTTAAACAAATTTAACCTGTTGCCAAATTGGGGTTTGTTGGAGAAATATATATTCAAACATGCGTGTAAATGATCACTGTATTATGTAGGTATGCAATATAACTTCTTTTTAAGGTTCAATGATTCTTGATTTCATTCAAGTGATCCTGTCCAAACAGATGTACAGTTGTTGCCATTTTAATGGCTTGCAATAAAATGTAACTATATAGCCATTAAATGTTTTATGACTATCTTAATTTTCTTTTGTATTATATATTTATTTTCAGTGTTTTTATGGTGAAAACAAAATTTACAATAGATATGAACAACTGATAAGCTAATCCAGTTTTATTACAGACTTCACTTTATAATGGTATTTTTGTGTACACAAACGACTTGTACCTAGGACAGTCTATTTATAGGTATATATATATATGTCTGTAATCTAAAACTTGATTCCAGAATACAGTCTCTCCACTTCAATACTTTGTTTCCAGAGATAATAAATTTATATGTAATATTCCTCCAAGGGCTCCAGCACCAGTTATGTGAAACTTTGTCAGTGTATTCTATCAAAATCTGCACAACCTAACAAGAATAATGGCTTTTAGGCAAAACCAGGAAGAACAGAAACTATAATACACAATAGGTTAGGGATTTTAACTGCAGTGTTGTCAAATAGGCACTTTGTGAAGTCTGGACTTAAAAAACCAACAACCTATGTGGGACAGTTAAATGAATACTACCTTAAAAAGACAAACTGATATTTTACAAACTGTGCTTTATGGCTGGGAATGTTAGATTCTAACAGAACTGAATTGGCAGAGAAAAATTTCTTGAGACCAGTAGCAGGTTACTGTAGAATAGACAAGGAAACTAGGATATAAGAAAATATATACAACACAAAATAAAAAGATCAACAAAAATTATATGAATAAAAACTGTACAGAAATTACTAGATTAAGAACTTCAAGGAACAAGACAACTGGAATACCTCCAGAGATTAAAAAATCAGTTCATATAATGCGGGATTAGAACACGCCAATAGGCTTAAGCTTCGTATATGCAGATGACACAACAATGCTATGAACAAATTTTCATAAACAGGGTCTATCAAGAATTCTTTCTTCTGGGATATAACACCATTATACTTTGTTGCTACATGGTGTTACATCCCAGAAGAAAGAACTCATAACCACCACTATGAGAATCTCAAACCCTACATAGTCTATCAAATCTGATATGCACTTTGGATCCCGCTCAATATTTCTTCAGACACTTAAAACACTATATTATGAAGCAAAGATTAAAATAAAGTTATCAGTATGTGCAGACCCTCCAGGTTCTGTATCCTAAACATGTAAGAGAAGCAGAACTTTGTGAAGTTTTCAAAAGCATAACATATTTGGAGCTGACTTGACACTTGTATTTTTTGAGTATGACTATGAATGATCAAAGGTATATTAAGTAGATACCATAACAATTCAGCACTACAAGTTTGCCAGGCCCTGTTCATAATTGGATGGTCATCAAACTATATCAGTTACATCACCAAACACAATATTATGCACTGTGTCCTGATAAAATTATTTCAACACAAGGGAGCAAAGGAGATTTGAGTTTCAACTTAAGGAAACAGCATCAAGTTTCTGGTTTTAGAAAAAATTGTTAAATGTGATTATCACCTAAATGTGGCCATTGCACTGGATCCTGACCCAGTTCAATCTGCATTATCAAGCCTTATTTCCTCAGAACTGTTTTTATATTATCTCGTCTCTATGCTATATAGTTGCTTAGGAAATGAAAGGGAATTTCATACAGAGTTTATGTACATTCCAGTAATCAAAATGACCACAGAAGAGGTGAATATTATTTCAAAATCATATACGGTTTTCCATCTTGGAGGAGACGATATAGGAAGGAAGTTAACTCTTTAGGTGGGTGAGTGTTGTGCAAAGAGCAGATTTAAAGACAGTGATGTTGCAAGTTTCTTCGACTTAAACTTATCATATACATTGTAATGTTAAGCATATGGGTATTATTAATTAGCAAAAATCACTTGTGCCTGTTATTTATCCTAATTAGACTTCCACCTGCCAACAGAATGTTTCATTGTAACAACTCTACCACAGCATGCTTCAACGGTGATGTCTGGCAATTGAGTGCACCTGTAAAAGTAAGGTACATTAACAAAGGCTAACACTGATTCCTTCAGCCCCTTCTATGTGACAATGAACTATAGAGTATGGGGCAACTGTCTTATTTATAGTTTAGGTCACCTTACTAACTGTAAACAATTGAGAACAGTAAAATATACTGTATCTGTTCTTATATTATTAACAACTTAATGTTTCTTTGTCCTTGGTATCTAGAGAAAAAGCGTGGAAATGAGGGGATTGTATTCTAGAACTATTCTTAGTGGTGGTAGTATGTGTTCTAGACAGACAAAACATGCAAATTCCCTATATATGTAACTAGATTAACTGTTCAGATGGACTGAATTTCAAGCTAGTATCCAATAATATTCAGTGACTAAATTAATAGATGGCATGTACAGTGAATAAAAATATATACAACATCTGCCACTGCCATGGTGGAAAGAACTGAAGTCAACATGTGGAAACTGTGTCATGTACTGGGATTGCACTCTCTACTGTTTTCCACTTAATATGAAACTTACATTTTATCAAACAGCATCACAGAAATGTTTTTCTACCCTTAAAACACTTATTACCTTCCTTCATATATAAAAGAACTTGTACAATCCTATGAATTCGAAGAGCAGTTCATGTACCTTGAACAAGTGTTAACAGTCTTTGGATGGGATGTTATAATTAAGGGATTACAGTACATTATAGTGCATATACACACACACCCATGGTTAATTTTCCTCTCAAGTATACAGTCACTACAAATGAAGTACAGACAAAAATTAACCCTTTGCACATTCCATTTTACACAAGTGCATAGTGTTATGAGCCTTTTTTCTGCTGAAGTTTAAATAATATTTTAGTACATACAATAGCCCAAGTCATATTAGCATCATGAAAATATTAATGTATCTACTCAGATGCTCAATATGAAGCTAAAAATTTGTGGTGCTGATTTCTGTTAGAGGCTGAGTTGACCCGAGGGCCATAGTGCGGCTGGAAGGATTACGTCAACTGAAAAATCCAATGACCTCTCAATATGAATTCCACTGGAAATTAAGATAGCATTCATGTGATATAAGAAAGTTCTCACACTTTCAAGGTGACTGTTCATATGACAAAATGGATTCACAAATTGTTTCAGGTTCAGTTAATGTCATAAGGCAAACACGTGTATTATTAAAGCATATCTCCCACAAAAAAAGTCCATGGGTGTTACGTCTGGAGATTCGGAAGGCCTTGGGTTAAGGCTTCCACAGTCAATTCATCTTCCAGAGGCAGTTCATATTCTGTTAGATGCATAGCATGAGGGGTCTAAACTAGATCTCTTGCTAACTTAGAAAAGAACACTGGGTCATTGTTTCAATGGATGTTAATAAAACTTTAGAACTGTTTCTTAAAATACTTTTTAAAAGTGTATACTTCATTTGTAATGACTCTAAATGGTACAACAACAATTGTTAGAATATTCTACCATTTGAAATCAAAGGTAAGGCTTAGAGCGTGAGCTTTGTTTCTTTATTATACTGGGATGATTACCCTTGCTTTCTCCTGTGAATACCAAAACCACTGAAAATAAAATATATTTTCAATAATGCATCTCTACATTTTTTGGTCACATCATTACTTTCTCAACCCTCCAACTAATGATTCAGTTAATGCAAAACTTTTTCAGAAATCAAATATTTCAGCGAGCTGTCTTCATGCAATTAGGATCATGGAACTTCTGGCCATAAGTTGTGTGGAAAGAAGCGAACAAGGCTCTCTTCACCCTTTCATTGCAAAAATTAATCAATTCCATCTAAACATTATAATTTCCTGATTTGATTATGTGTATTCAACAGCCTCACTTAAGGGAGAGGTGATAAGATGGTCTTGGGGTTTTTTGTTAATTTTCATAGTTAACAGTCTGATTTATGATAATTAAACGTCATTTTCTACTGAAATCTCACACAATGGCATTACAAGCCAAATTAATTGTCAAATGAAATCTAGCAGCATTCCCCCATTTCAATTATACATCCTCTGGTTATGAAAACAAGGGTGGTTTATAATTCCAAGGGCTGAAGGGAATTTCTCCACTGGGTAGAAAATGTCTGCAGTGACAGCACTGTTAACTGGCATGGTTTTGCCTTCATTTGTTTCTCTTTGCATTATGGCAGCACTTTATGGTAGTGCCACGGCTCAGACAGTTAGTCGCCAGCTTCCCAGGTCAGGTTGTGTGGGATTTGTGGTGGAAAAAGTGGCATTGGGGCAGGTTTTCTCCAAGTACTTAGGTTTCCCCTGTCAATTCTCATTCCGACTGCTTCACATTCATCATCATCTAACATTCAGGGCTGGTACAATAGGCCAGTTATTGACAAACATTCCAAGTGAACTCAGTCTCACCCCACCCCAAGAGAAAAAAAAAGTAGCACTTTTACCTTTTCGCCCATTTTCCCACGTTTTTACAGGTATAGGTACCTTTCTCTCAGAAACTAAACACCATAGATGCATGACATTTATATCAACAATTATACTATTGTTTGTGAAGATACTTTCTTTTGCATGTCTGAAGTAAGTCATGATGAAAAAAGGTAATACTATCTCTGTGATGGGCCATGGAGACCCATAAGGTTGAGACGCTGAGGCTCACACATTTTCTAGAGAATGAGCTCACAGATGGCAGTGAGATGTCAGCCTTACACGCTGGCCACCCTTTACCCCCAGGAAGATTCCTAGTGCTCATTTCTGTCAAAGGCTGAGTCGACCCAAGGGCCACAGTAAGGCTGGAAGAATTATGCCAATTCTAAAATCCAGTCACATCAGAAATCGAAACTGTGACCTTCCAGCTTGTAGCATAGTGCCCCAACCAACTACGCTACCATGTGTCCCCAACGTAGATGATGTTTTTTTTAAATTGCTAGTGGGGTGGGACTAAGTCCCTTGTATTGTGGCCACTTCTGGCTTGGTGTACCAGCCCCAGATGATGGGTGAGGGTGATTGTGGAGCAATTGGTGGAACGAATATTGGCAGGGGAAACTGAAGTACTCGGAGAAAACCTGCCCCAGTGCCACTTTGTCCACTACAAATCCCACTTGACCAGATCGAGGATGGAACCCGGGAAGCCGTGGTGGGAAGGCAGCGACTAACCACTTGAGCTATGGCACAGCCGAGATGTAGATGATGGTAGTAAATACTGCAGAGATAAGGCTTACCATCTCTCCTTACATGAAACATATTTAAGAAAAAGTGGAGCAAGTCTCTTTTCAATAGTCAAAGCATCAAGTGCTTTGAAGATATACAGAGAAAAGTGTTTAAACTTTTTTCCTTTGAAAGATTGAATATGGAGTTGGTTGAGGCACTATGCTACAAGCCGGAAGGTCGTGGGTTCAAGTCCCGATGAGGTCATTGGATTCTTTTCAATCGACCTTATCCTTCCAGCTGCACTATGGCCCTGGGGTCCACTCAGCCTCTAAGAGAAATGAGTACCAGGAATTAATTAAATAATTTTCCTGAGGAGTAAAGCGCGGCCGGCTTGTAAGGCTGACAACCTTACTACCATCTTTGAGCTGATTGTCTAGATAATGTGGGACCCTCAACATCTTACAACCCTATGGGCCTTCACAGCCTGTTACAGGGATAGCTTTACCTTTTTTTTACTTACTTTATGAAGTAACAGAAACAGCTCAGTTAATGATATCATGGTATCCCTACAGATGTAACTCTACTAAATTCACACTTTGGTTAAGACTAAACGTGGCTCAGGGAATTCTACTCAAGCTTTTTATTAAATGAGTCTTCAATCTTTGGGGTCATCTTCTAACTAGTAAGAATAAGGAGAACTGTTATACCAGGGGAAAAAATATATGCCATGTAGATTGGAGGTCACATTCTGCACAGAAGAACAGAAACATGCCTCTTTAACTCACAGGCTGTTTCTCTCAGAATGATAACAAATTACATTTACTGCATCAAAAGCAGAATGGAAGTGTTAATTGTCCTCTGATAATCACATAGAGACTGTAAGCAGGGGAAGATCTGCAAATATTTAAAATTATAATGAGATGGATACTGGTAAGCAAATATATGAAAATGAGGACAGCGAGAGGAAAAGGAGCTCTTCAGCTTTAACATCTGGGAACAGGGATTTTGGATGCGATACTATGTGGTTGGCAACAATGTATCAATTTCAAGGCTTACTGTCTATAATCCAGAAACATGGGTTGTTAAAACATCCTGGTCATACGTGGCTGGTGTCCACATTTTAAGTTTGGGGGGGGGGGAAGAGGGAGCAATGCTCAATCAGCTGGTCTGAATACATGCCACTAAATGTCAAAGAACAAGTTCACTAACATTTTCAGAGGAATAATTAAAATATTTCGGTTACTGCAGTGAATTTTTCGACGACTAGGATGACATCTGACTGTCTGGAGTGCAATGACGTATTTTCTTTGTCTGCCTTCTATCATATTTGAAAGTGGTGGGAGGTTTGGCAGAGACAGTAGTCATTTTGCTAATCACTAAAAATGCTGCTGAAAATGAAGTACAATACTTCAGATACTGTCATCCAAAGCATTTACAGACCTCTGCTCTGGGTTGTGAATAGATCCTCTTTTTCTCGCTAATTCTAATTTACATAAAACAATCACTTTGTAGCTATAATTACAAACATCTGCAATAAAATGCTTGGAATAAGTTGTCTGTGAGAGATACAACAGCCTAGGTACTGTGGAGCCTCTATGCTTGGTTTAGTGGTCAGATAACATCAGTTCTTAGTATATGACTTAGATGGCTAGTACAAGAAACAGCATATAAGGTAGTCTGCTTCTACATCCCCATCAGACAGGCTCTGTATAACAGTTCACATAAGCAAACTGTCACACACATAATATTTTATTTCTGCAAAGTAATGTGACTGGAACCCAGGTACATTGCTCAATTAGTCTGTATACAACTACATGCAGAATAATCAGGTGAGATGGATGAGCACCGAATGATATTTGTGGCAGCTAATAAAAATATCTGTTAACAAACATCTGTTGTCCCTAACTGAAATGTTTAATCACATTTAATTATAAATTTGTGTGACAATTTATGTTTAATAACCTGAACACTGCCTGGCACTTTCAGCAATAATGCCAACAAAATTACAATACAAACAGAAGTAGAAACTACTAAATTCCAGGCTGCATATGTAGTTTCATTTGATGGAGATTAGGATTTTGGATTAATCAGACTTCTGTAATGACTTCAACATTGAAAATGATAGTAGAATTTACTGTCAAACAGAAACCATTAGCAGTGAAGATTTTAGATTTATAACATAGGATATAGGAAATTTTTGCATTCATATCTAAAAAGTGCTTAAAAATATGCTTTAAGCAAAGACTTACCAAATTTTTACTGTGTAAGATTCTTGCTTTTATGAACTGCAAAAAAAGAAAATGAACTCTTGGGAAAGAAAGTCCAAAATTTGTAATATATCCCTTGCAGAAAGTGGAAACTTGGTTTCCACAAAAATTTGATACCTACAGAACAAACACTGTATTTAAAAGTTTCTTCTGTCATAATAAACAGGAGCTATACTCCTTCACTTTAAGTTCCAATATGATTGTCACAGGAAATATACCATAATACATTATCCTGAAACCCATGTTAGATAAAGGTAAACCTGCTTCATAAGGGTTAGTACCAACTATGTGCAATAACAGGATAAACGGCTTATCTATTCATAAGGATTAGTACCAACTAAGTGCAATAATAGGATAAACGGCTTATCTATAAGAAATCAGAATTTTCATTTCTACGCCCCATCCCTTTTGGCATTGTACACAATACAAGATGACACTGGTTATGAATAAATGGAAAACAGTTCAGAGTTAGAATTCAATGAGTACTATGTGTAGCATCATACCATGCATATATTTATACTGAAATACATACATGATGAAAATAAAGGACAAAAGTTTCAAATGAAAAAGCTTGAAATGTCTTGGAGGATTAGAATTCTAAAAAGTATCCTCTTTTCCTATTTAGTATGACTCATAACAAGGATTTCAAGCCATTATAGTGGACTTTCTTCCCACCCTGGTACATGTACTATACTGTAGAGCAAATGTGATGGCAACTTTGCAAGCACATTAACAGCATGAAGATCTGTACTCACGTGACTAATATATTAAATCAGAAGTATCAAAGACTCCAGTGATTACCTAGTCAAAACATCATATATTCCTGTATGCTGTGATACATGAACTGTTTTAAGAATAACTCTAATCAGCCTTCCTACAATAATCAAAACTGTCAGATATACAGGATGGTTTCTATTTGAAAATAAAAATTTTGGTACAGATGACATTACAGTAATCTGGATGAATTAAATATATCACTTCTGTGAAATGACAAGAGAATAATGACTTAATCAATTCAAGATCACACTAAAGTCACATGCCAGTGTGTTTCCACTCACTCTTCATCAGACCTTTCCAATTAAAATTGGCTCCACACTTAGGACACAAACTGATTGAAATACTTTTCTTCAAAACCATTCTGAAGATCAAACACACCAAAGACTTGGTGAAATTTTGTTTGAATAAATGGGTTGCAAAGGTCAATAATTTTGTATTTTCTGTACACAGCTCAGTCTTATGAAGGAGGTACCTATGAAGGAGTTCAAAATACGAATGTCAATAAATACTAATATTGTAGATCCTGAACTAATATAGCTATATAGTATTCAACTTGTGTTATATCACAAATGCAGATGAAATCTAAGAAGAAACTGCAATAATTACAAGGCTAACGACTAGAGACTGACAAACATAGCAAAGGAGGGGAAAAAGTTAGTATGCTAAAGCAACCTGATAACCTTCTGTTTGTACATGTTACTGGGACAACATATTCAACACACAAAAGTCTGGACAGGGAGCTGTGTTATGACATGTCTCTGTGCATACCACCAATCTGTTCATATCACTGCCTGTCAGAACTGGAAACACTACAACATTGCACTTCAGGACTAATAAAAACACTAACAATCACTGTAGCAACATACAAGCCTTCCATTCTTAACATGGCATGTTTAGAACATCTCTGCAGGATACTGAGTTATAAAAAAATTACTGAATTTACATGCACACCAGAACCAGCAACATACACAGCTTGCACAAGGAGAGTGAAGTAACTGGTACCTATATAAAGGTTTCATTTCACCTTGATGCATTCTAGCTAATTTTGTGTTCCAAATTCAACATCAGTTTTGCAACTGTCATATATATTCATGTTGAGGATCAAATTTCACAATTATTTTCTCCTACATTATTATTTATATTTCATGCATTTTCTTACCCTCCTGTGATAAGAAAAGCTATGGAAATGTGCTAATGTAAAAAGACAATATTCCATTAAGAGCTAAGATGGGAAAAAGAAAACAGAACGTTTAGAACTTATAGTCTAAACAGTTAAATTAGCATATAACAAGAAAACTCAAAAGGTGTACTGTAACTGCCACAATACTGTTGTTAAATAATGTATTTATTAAAAAATCTCAACTCAGTGAATGTCTACTGTATGTTGTGCAACATAAACTATACCAACACAAAACACAACAGGAAATTTGGCAATAGTACAGAATGAAGACAGGATAGCCAAGTATAGGCCAAGGTTCCTGACATTCAGCTTCACTTGTAAAACTACGTTGTCCAGTGATGTCTCTATAAAGAAAAATAAAGTAGCATTTGAAAGTGTTAATTTTCCAATGGGCAAACCAATTTTCCATATCTTATACATTTTAGACTAACATTATGTGCAGGAGAGTTTTTAAAATGTTGACACCATCAGTCTGATTTCATGGCCTTTTTTTTTATGTTTTTCTCTTACAGGCAGCTCTTGCTACATACTTTCAATGGGTTCAATGGACATTTCTGCTTTCCTCCTGTCCAACTGGTTGGTGCAAAGCTTCTGAAGTGGCAATGCATAACACAAAATGGGGAGAACATCTCTTTTTATACCACAAGCAAACTGAAGTTCATAATATTATGTTTGTATATAAATTAGAAGGGTACAGAAACACTGTATATAATAATTATATTATTGATACGATGTTCAGCTGCATGTCCACCCATTCATGAGTTGACCGGGCGAGAGTGGTTAGCGACATTCCCATACCTTCACGGTTTGATCTACACTGCCAGAAATTACATATGGATGAGTCTTGTGAAAATCTGAAACACAGAATGATTCAATTTTTCATATAACGTTCTGAAACATTAAACTACAGGGTTGGCAGATCAGTGGGCAGCTAAAATTCTGAGATGAATGTTAGCCAATGACCATGATCAAGTTTAAAAACATTTCATATCCATAATAGAAGGCTTACATTTCTTAATTTAATGATTCTGTATCAGCTGCAATTGTTGCATGGAATCAGATATGAAACATGAATAATTATGAAAGGATAAATGTGGTATGCATTCACAACATCTGACACAGAGTATCACAGTTTCTGATGAAGTATTTCCTGTAGAAAATCTGCAAGCCTAGCTTCAAGTTACACCAAAAGCAGGCACGAAAATTTTTTCTAGTTTCACTTTAACTACACAGCAGAATCTTCCTTGGGAAGTTGATAGCTCTCCCAAAGGTTCACAAGCACATTAACACAGGTGCACCACTACACTCTACAGCTGGCCAGATGAAGCCAGTCCATTGCCAATTTGGTTAAGATTCATTTTAATATTATTATGCACATGCAAGAAATTACAGGATGAATATATGTGGAATTGTGAGCATGCAGCATGTAGTGGGTACCACCAGTACTACAAAGAATGGCTCCTGAATAGTAGACAGCTGCAAGTATCACTACTCATCTGGGCTTCAAATCGTAAACACGCATCGAGAACCGGCTCTACGAATGAACTAATTTCTAAACGAAAAAAATAGTGACAAATAGTGATAAACAGTGCAAATCAACCAAGAACAGGAACCTCAAACCAGCAGGTACGATAGTAATGTAAACAATTCATAACTACAATGATGCATCCTGCAGAAATCACACCAGAATACAAAAATAGGATCACCAATCAACAAAATCATATCCCACCAAACATACATTGTCCAACCATGAACCCACAACATACCCATTTTCACCAACTGCGATACCATCACAAACGCAAGTGATACAGATGCAACTACCCCCCAATTACTACACAACACCAGTACAACAACAAATGCAACCACCCAAAATAAATTACAGAGGTCAACACATACAAAAAATGACTTCATCCAGCATAAAAGAAGAAGAAGAAACACAGAAAAATAACAATAACAAATGGAAAATAATCCGAAGCACAAAGAGAAGAGAAACCTCCAATCAACCAAAAAGCACCACAAATAACATAGAAACCAACAGCCGATACAACCCATTATCTCAACAACCAGGAACCTCAAACAGTGAAATCACCATAACACCAAAAATACCTAAACCACCGACAATATTCATACATGGGGTATAAAATTACTCTGAAATGATAAAACGAATCCAAAAAATAGCCAAACAAGAGCTATACTTCACCAAGTCTAGCAAACAACACTGTCAAAATAAACTGTGAAACTCCAGAAACCTACAAAAAATGATCAGAGAATTCAACGAACAAAAAATATACTACCACACTTACCAACTGAAAGAAGAACGAACATATAGAATAGTAATAAGATACCTTCATCACTCAACAAAAATAGAAGACATAAAACAAGAACTAGCTGAACTAGGACACAGAGTCAGAAATATAATTAATGTATATCATAAAGCTACTAGAGAGCCATTGAACCTATTCTTTGTAGACCTAGAACCAGCCCAAAACAACAAAAATATCTATGAAATAACAGGACTCCAAAAGAGAATAGTAAAAATGGACCCCCCCCCCATTCAAACAAAACAAATATAATCCAATGTACGAGATGTCAACAGCAGGGCCATACAAAAACATACTGCAATAAGCCATACGTATGCGTCAAATGCGGCGGCCCACACAATACAACAGACTGAAAGAAGACAAGGGAAACACCAGCCAGATGCGCACTATGCGGAAGAAACCACCCCGCAAACTACAGAGGATGTGAACACTTTCATAAGCTAACCACAGATATCAACAGAAGTTTTTCCCAAAGACCCACTACTCCAGCAATCTACACAACAAATATATAACCTTTAGAAATAACTCAACCCAGAAGCTATGCAGAAATCACAAAGCGAAATTTATCCCAAAGAGAAGAAACAACTAACATAGTAGCAAAATTCATAAACGAATTCAAAAATTTAATTCAACAATTATCACAACAAAATACTGTGGTACTAAACATGCTAACAACAATCGTCAACAAAACGAAATAAATGGCCAAATTCCTAAGAATAACCCAATGGAACACCAATGGACTTCCAAATCATCAAGAAGATATAAAAATTACAAATATAAATCACTCCATCCAATGTGACCTGTAAGTTTTTTACTAACAAATCAAACAGATATAAAAATATTTCTAAACACAAACTCAATCGACATCCAACTAATCAGTGAAATCTACTTCACCAGCAGAAGCTACTTCAATATCCCTAAATACAAACTTTACCATACAAACCACCCCGAAGACAAAGCCCACAGAGGCACGGGAATCCTAATCAAAGAAAAAATCGAACATCATGAACTACCAAAATATGAAAAAGATCACATACAAGCCACTTCCATCAAAGCCAAAACATTTCCTTATGCTTTCACAATTTCTGCAGTCTACTGTCCTCCCCGCCATAACCTCGAGAGAAACCACTTCGAGTCATTCTTCCAAACCCTGGGTACAAAATTTATAGCTGACGGAGACTACAACAGCAAGCATACACCTTGGGGCTCAAGACTCATAACAACAAAACGCAGAGAACTACACAAGACAACCCAAAATAACAATTACTCCATCATTATCACCTGGAACACCAACATACTGGCCCACCGATAAAAATGAAATTCCTGACTTACTAGACTTCTCCATTACAAACGACATCTCTCCTAACTAAACAAACGCAACTGCAAACCTTGACCTAACATCGGACCACACTCCGATCATTGCAACAATAAGCACATCAGTTGTACTAAGGAAATCCAAGCCCAGACTTCACAACTCCAAAACAAACTGGGATCTCTTCAAGAAAATAATAGAAGACAACACAAAACTAAAAGTCAAGCTGAAAGAACCAACCAACATAGAAAACAAATGTAAAAAAGTTCATCACCCTACTACAAGAAGCTGCCAAAACAGCAACCCCCCAAAATGATCCAAAGAACCCTACAAATAACGTACCGTCAAGAACAAAAAAATTAATAGCCGAAAAGAGAAGAGCTAGATCAACCTGGCAGAGGACACCCACTCTGGAAAGCAGAGCAAAATGCAACAAAATCAGCAGTAAGTTACAAACGCAATTACATGAATTAAAGAACAAATCATTTGAGAACTACATCACAAGCCTCATAAGACAAGACAATTTCACCTGGAAACCAATAACAAACAAAAGAAAGCCCATGTCAGCATCACCACCAATACACAAATTGACGTCAGCCCCAGGAAACAGGGCAAGAAGCGACAGAGAAAAAGCCGACCTATTTGCACATCATCTACAAGAAGTATTCACTCCACACAACAACAATCAAGTACAAGAAGTAAACTCACTTCTAAATGAGCCCATACAAAGACACCAACGACCAAAGCTCTTTGCCCTAAAGGAAATGCAAGAAGCAATAAACGCTCTAAAGTCTCTTGCGAATGGAATGACAGATTTAGAGTATGTATGTATATTATAATTCAGTCAACAAAATTCTGGTATAAACATACTGTCAGTGTTAAGCGGCCTCCGTAGTCTAGGGGTAACGTTCCCACCTCATGACTCAAGGTATGCGGGTTCAAACCCGGCAGAGGTCGTGGAATTTTTAAGGGCAGAAAAATTCAGGGAACAAGTCCTCCGGGAGGGAATTTAAGCCATGGGTCCCGTGTCATAGATTTATGGCACGTAAAAGAACCTTATGTCTCTACGAGACCTCTGAGCTAAATTAGGCAAATTTCCCGCCCAAGTAGTTTCCAATGCCTCCGGTAGATGGGGAAGTTAGGTACCACTGCCAGAGGAGGGACAACCTCACTGACAGAAAGGGACTAACTATCAGATACCACTGCCAGTAGAAGGCCGAAACCTCACTGGCAGAAAGGGAATGATAGCCAGCACTAGTACCGGTAGGGTATGGAGACAGTAGAAATTCAAAGGGGGACGCACAATAGATCAAACTGGTCGCGGTGCATGGGGTAACCCACCCCCTCAATACTGAATAACTGAACTGAACTGAATACTGTCAGTGTTGGGTGTTTGTGACGCGACAAATGACTTCATGCTGTTTTGGATCTTAGCAAATTTATTGTACACTCGCTCTTACACTTACACAATTCACAATTACTGCCATTTGCAGTGTAGTCACTTCCAGGCTGTCTTGAATCAATTCACTCAGCAACTCTGCAGACTCCAACTCATACTGAATACTCCGAATACTAACTGGCTTCAGCAGCTGCTGCATTTCAACTGACTCCAGCAAATACTAGACTGCAAGTGAACTCCTTAGGCATTCCAGTTTCTCTTATAAACCCTCAGGTGGACAGCGGAAAATGCACTTCGCTTCCCGTGTTTACAGATTGCCTAGCAACACTCGCTGTACGGACTCCCCTGTCGCGTGACATCACAGCCTAGAGGGGAGGGGTATTTACCGAGTGTTGTATAGTGATGGAAGGAGTGGGGGTATGTGACGCCACTCGCGGAAATGCAGAGTTCATGTGATCCCTACTTCCTGTTGCGCCATCCACGCTAAAATACCATGGGTCTCATATACTGCATTTGTTTCATGTTCCTATTCCTTTCTTTCTTTTCTTCCCATGACCTGCCCTTATGTGGAGTGTGTGTTGCCACAGTGCATACACTTTTACTTCTTCAAGGACCTCCCTGTACTTGGACGGGAGTTTATATCCAGTTAACAGAATTTTATATTATGATGTGCCATGAGGCAACTAGAAATATCGCAATTTCCACTTTCTTTCCCATACACAGAATGAATCAACTGTATTCAAGAGGATCATCAGCATACTTACCAAGTGAAGTACAAAAGTGCTGATGAGCTTCAAGTGTCTTCATGCATCGTTTGTTACGTGTGTCCCAAACCCGCAGACTCTTATCATCACTGGCACTCACAATAAATTTACCACCAGGATGGAATACCACACCACGCACCCAATTATCATGGCCCACCAATGTGAACAGGCACATACCTGTGCCCACATCCCAAACCTGTCCAGAAGAGTAAAAATCAATTTAAGAAAATGTGTTTCATTGGCATTGATTTAATATCACATTTATGATAAAATTGTACATATAAATCTGAAACCAAGATATCAGATAAGAGCAGGAAATACAGGGAGATTATCTGATAGCCTGCCACAATCTGCTCTGCTGATCTGGTAGGAGGGGCACACACTACTCACATCCACATGAAAGGGTGCTAGAACTCATGGTGTAGTCAAGAGGTCAACAGACAATCTCAGGTGACACTGTGATGTTTGATGATTATTAATGATGCTGGACAACTTTAACTAACAACACATATGTTGGTGTCAAACTAACACCGTCATTGACGAATAGAATGACAGGTTGACTGATAGCGGTATTTGTCAAAGTTGATTCCAGCACACACTTGAACACCTATCACCCATACATAGTGACACCACAAATGACCAAGTGCAGATTCTTGCACATTACCACATTTATCTGAATACAAGGTGATAACCTCTTTTTCTGAAAAATGTATTTGTATGAATACTAGCACTGACCAACTTGCATTTCACTAAGAGTGAATACTTGAGAATCATAAACATACTGATGTTCAAATACAGTACAACGTTGATATTATGGGAGTTTATAAAATGTGTTTCACTTTCCTGCTCTAACACAGACAAATATGAAGTAATGTGTAGACATATTAAAGCACTGACCATCTGATGCTGCCAACTATATTGTACCAAACACTACCCACTGCATCCAGTACTGCACACACAGCATCACTTTTTCCTACACTATATGATGCATACTTCCTTGATCTTGAATAAAAGAGAGAGAACTATATGGAACCACTGCATTACCCACTCTAAAAACATTATCTGCAGAGCACTACTGCCAACATAAAAACATTACCTCCAGAAGAGCATTTTATAATCTACTATATGTTCATGAATATAAAATTATCATTGTGTTTCCAGACACCATAGTGTGAGAACATGCCATATTATATTTGGGTTAATGTGGTATTCATGTTGATTACCTTTATGGTTTTATCTCTTGACCCAGAGGCAAGGAAAGGACCTGCATGAGCTCCTTTCTTATTATCAGCTCCCGCTGCCTCATTAATGGCAGAACTCGCAACATCAGGAGCCCAGGCAATGCATTCCACTACATGATCATGATCGCGTAGCTCCACTTTGCATTCTTTGCTAGCTACAGCCCAAACGCGAATGGTCTGGTCATTGGAGCACGATGCAATCAAAGATCCATCTGCATTAACGCGAACCATACGCACCCATTCCCGATGTCCTGTGAATGTTTTTACACAGTATCTGCAACAACAGATTCACTGGATAAACCACATTCAATTTTCACGACAATGTCGAATACTGATTACAACAAAACATCCTCAAAGTTAACTTCAATACAGGACAAATTTCCCTCATTTTGAGCTGTATAATGCAATTCTCGTCCATGGGTACAACAGGGTTCCAAGAATGTGTTCCCATGTTCACATGAGCCTTTCACTGACCTATCATGACAATGAATTCAGTCCACACCCTTACACCCTACTTAAGATCCATTTTAATATTATCCTCAGTGAGGTCTTTCACTCAAGTGGTCTCTTTCCTTCAGGTTTTCAAACTATAATTCTGTCTGCATTTTTCATTTCCTCAATGCAGTGCACCCATCATCTTCGATTTCATGACCCTAACAATACCTGACCAAGTAAACAAATTACGAAGCCTCTCACTATGCATTTCTATTACTCCTCCTTTTAATTCCTTGCTCTCAGACCCAAAACACCTTGTTCTCATATACCCCAAATCTTTGTTCTTCCCTAGGGGTAAGAGACCATAATTCACATTCATGTCATCCAGATAGAAGTATGTTCGCTTTAATCACAGATAATGAGAATCAACATTCATGGGTCTANATCTTTGTTCTTCCCTAGGGGTAAGAGACCATAATTCACATTCATGGTTCTGTTAGCCTTGGAATATTAGTTCACCAGATTCACAAATGCAAATGAATTTCATAAAAAAGGTATTTTGAATAACTGGAGCAAGTGATAAGGAAAGAAATATGCTGGACAAGAGTACAAAGAAATGCTGCAAGATGACCCACAATAGCATGATTATCAAGGAAAATAAACTGGGGAACCTTCTCGCCAGTACATAACTTTCTCACCGCTACAAAACTTTTGAAATGTTGGAGAACTGCTGGTTACTTACAATATGAAAATTTACTTTCTTTTAAATTTGAAGTTTTCAAAGCAGTGTTGATTCATATTATGGTCTTTGGAGTTACGGCACCATGCTGTCTGGTATGTGGTTAATAACATGTTCTTTCCATCTTTAGGGTAGCCAAAATACCAGAACATGAACTGGATTTTCTTTTCTGTCAAGTTCTTCATCATTTCTTTGTTTTGCTAAGCATGCTACATACAATTCTTATTTCAAATTTCAATAACCCACAAATGTGGGGGGTGGCAACCGTCCAGTAATGGCCTGAGACGTATGCAAGGTACGAACATAGGTTGTTCTTTCTTAGATGACACTTTCATCCTAGTTGAAATCACCTTAAAATTAGAACAAAGGAATTTTAAATTTTAAAATTATTCAGTGATTTTACTGAAATATAAGGAGGGACACTTGTGGTTACACTTAAGATGTCCAATTTCATGGGAACGTGACTGTTAATGCAGAAATTTTATATACTGATAACAAAAAGAGAATACACACTCAACTGCAAAGAAAGGAAGCTATAGTATAAATGGCACATAATGTTACAACATTAAACTGCAAACAATATTTCCCTTACCCTGTTGCTACTTCCCACATCTTTATAGTCTTGTCCCTTGAAGACGAAACAACGAAGTCTCCACCAGGCATAAAAGTTACACTTGATACATTGTGGTCATGCCCATGCATTGTTTTGATACACTCATAATTCTGGAAGTCCCACAACTTTATAGTCATGTCCGCACTGCAGGACACTGAAAAATAAGCAAGAGCTGACTGTAAATACAAAATGATTCACGGTGTATTTTACAGTGCTTATTCAACAGCTTAATTTGTGTAACATAAAATGATAGCATGATTTGTGAATCATGAATCAGGCAGGACATCAAAGGAAGTGCTCATGACCTAGTTTAAGGTACCATCTCAAGAAATACCAGGGAGTAACGGTGACCAATAATTTAGCCAGGACAGCCGGCCACTGGTGTAACATTTGAACAGGGGATGTCCCAGACAAAAAGGAGGAGTGGTAACGTTCAGCTGTCACATCTGGTCTAACAGAACGAGCCCTCTGACAAAATGACAGGTAGAGCTATAACCATGACTGGAACAGAAATGACAATTTCATTACTAATTTCAGCCAAATGACATGATCCTCAATAAATATCAGCGTTCACTACCCTTTCAGTTACGCTGCATCTATGTGGCTAGGTTATATTCTTCTCTGAGTAAGAATACTGTGAGGGAATATTTAAAAAAAAAAAAAAGATGAGATGGTTGTGATATGTATGCCACATGAAGGAAATAAAACTGTGGACTGGATCCAACTGGCACAAGACAAGGTTCAGTGGTGATAAACTTGATTATGAATTCTAGATTCCTGGGAAGAAAAAGACATAATTTTTTGATCAGCTTTTCAAGAACAATCCAGTTAATTATACAGTATGCTAGTCATATAAGTTGACAAATGGAAAATAATCTAACAACTGACTTTTCCCAGAAGACTTCTTCAGTCTGCAAATACAAAGCAGAACTAAACTGTGCAACAGACATCAGCTTGATTAATAGAAAGGATGAGCTCAGCAACAACTTTCAAACGGCCAGAAAGTGACAACACAAGTTATACCTGGTGACCCAAATGCACACATAACTGCCAGACGTAAGTACATATCTGTGAGGAAGTAAAGTNTGGGAAGAAAAAGACATAATTTTTTGATCAGCTTTTCAAGAACAATCCAGTTAATTATACAGTATGCTAGTCATATAAGTTGACAAATGGAAAATAATCTAACAACTGACTTTTCCCAGAAGACTTCTTCAGTCTGCAAATACAAAGCAGAACTAAACTGTGCAACAGACATCAGCTTGATTAATAGAAAGGATGAGCTCAGCAACAACTTTCAAACGGCCAGAAAGTGACAACACAAGTTATACCTGGTGACCCAAATGCACACATAACTGCCAGACGTAAGTATATCTGTGAGGAAGTAAAGTGAAATAATTCCCAAATTTACCTTATTCATCATAAAAACTGAAAGCCGGATCTGAATAAAACATGACAAATATATACATTTCAAAGCTAAGTATAAAGCCAAGAGCTCGTAAGATGGTGACGATGAACATGTCTAGTAAACTGGCACTTCTCCTCGAGAGCTAAACGAAACAATACTTAATGTCAGGGTCATTACAAACTGCAAGTCAGTGAACAGTAAGAAGCACTTCATTCAGTCAATATGTACCTCACATTTGCAAGGAGGGGTTGGAGAGAATCACAAATGTATGGCAAACTGTAACCCTTTCTGGGTTCAGTTCAATCTTGACATCTTCTGTTTGTACGCTTATAAGGTAACACAATTTCAAGTGATGAAAAACAAACAGGGTTACTTGCAGTGAAGTATGGAGACATGGTAATTCATATTTAAACACATATCAAACACAGAAAATATTTAACAGATAAGAGGTTGGAATTTCTGAGTAAGCCACAATCATATCATAAAGTGTTAATACCACTTGTACCCGTGTATCGCATCATAATTATTGCAACGACAAAAACACTTTCCAGTGCTAGGCACATTGAGACCTACTGTGTATATCACAAAACAGAATCCTTCATTCATTTCAGTCGTCTTCCAAAACTTATTTTTTCTTA
>NW_019730118.1:905545-912705 GCF_002891405.2 Cryptotermes secundus | reverse complement strand
TTTTGATTGGGGGGGGGGGCATATTATCAACACTCGGTCTGTCAATGTGATCTTTCAAATTTATTCTGTACTGTCATACAAATTCTGTTACTTGTGGAATCTGTAGTCCTCTCACAATTTCTTAATTTCCTTTATGGTCCAATAAGGACTGTTCTTGTTCCAAATATCATTACAGAAAGAGAGGAAAATTCCCATGTGGCATTACTCTGATTAACAACATACCATACTCTGTGATGCACAGCAAAATACACCCATTTCATTTGTGCTCACTGTTTTCTCACAGCAGAAATGTGCCCCAAAATGTGACAAACTTACCTAGTAGTTTACCGGTCTGATCAAAAGAAATATCTTGGACAGAGTCTGTGTGCCCCTTGAGTGATTTCTCATATTCTCCAGTCTCAAAATCCCATACTTTTAGAGTTGCATCTTCACTTGCTGACACCATGACACTGAAAACTGGGTGGAATATAACCTGTAAGAGAATATACAGATCTATAAATTACATCAATTACCTTGAAATATTAGGCGGCAAAGACAAATGGTTTGCAACCATATGAAATTATTGTGTCAACACAGCAGATCTTTACACTGTCTTCAGAGGTCACTTCTGTAGTCATACATTTAACTCGGAGACTAACAAGCATTGGAAGCATTACTTCAGTGCCCCCCCCCACACACACACACACACACAAATGATGCTGGAGATTAGAATGGAACATGCCACAATGATGATTACAAGAACTTCATCAAGTGTTTGTCTACATTCATTTTGACTGACCTCAGTCTCACTATGAGCTACTCCTGACCTTCCATTTTGTGCATTATCCACTGGTCACTACTGATCCTCTTTAAACGCCTAACCCATTTGTACCCTGCAAACTGACCTGCAGCCTTATTCATGTAGGCTTCCCTGATCATACATTTGTAAGAAAACCTTTTGCCGTCATGTGTAAGGCTTAATGTTTGCTTGCCCTTCGACCTGCGGCATCCTAGTTGAACAGTTCCAATTACGGCAAAATTCAGTGAACCAAACCGATTTTGATGCCATTCTTGTTCTCTCTGCACTTTAAGCTGCTTGCTAGAATGGACCTCTGCCCATGACCTTCCTGCATATTCGTGCATACTCAAGACATGAAAGTTCATGGAGGTATGTTTTGTGGTCACTGAAAGTTTCCAAACGTTATACATACATATGAACATACACAGAAAAATTATTTCAGTTTTATTGGCCTTCTGCTAATCAGAGTAAGCCATTTTTGTTTGGGTTCTTTGCCTTTCATTTGCAATTCTGCATTCTTCTACACATTGTTTTTAACATATCCAACCCACTACAATTTCTTTTATGTCTACAGCACTAATTGCAGTGATATCCAAATCTGATGAATCTCTAAGGGGGGTTGCCTTTTTAACATTAAATTGATGTTATCGCTCAATGGGGTTATGCAGAATTTCATGATGGAACCGTTCATCTTCTTAAAGACCTACCTGAACACAGGAACTGACTGTTGCTTAAACCACAAGAACACTAAACTGAGGTATGAGATCTGGAAGACTGAAAACTTCTTACACTGAATGCAGGTTATGTGCTAAATTAAAATGAAATAAAAACAAGGAGAACTCACACATTGTTTATATTGGGTTTTTACTGGGACAAGAACAAATTTTCATTAAATGTGGTAACAATAAACTGGGATTTTACTGTACCGAGATTAATAAGCAGCGCCAGAAGAACTGATGGTAAAAAAGGGACTGGACAGAAAAAAGAATGCAAGAAACAACAGTCATGTTGCTTAAATGAAGTTTATACAAAATAAATCTTCCATGATACAGAAGACAAAAACTGAAGCAATGATGATGTAGTCAGCATGTCTCAAACCATCATGCAGATAACATCTGTTAACATATCATTGTGCTGATCATTCAATCCTTACTGTCATTTTATGTATGCAGTGTATTAGAGTTAAAAGACAAATTTTACCTTTGTAACAGGTGCACGATGACCTGAGAGGCAGTACTTCTCTGGTGGCCTTGGGATCCATTCGGTAGGGGATCGCTTCCCTCGTGTAGGAGCACCTTCAATAAATTCTTTCTCTGCTTCAGACAGTTTGGATTCAAGCTCCATCACCTTAAAATATCAAATAACAAACACAAATAACAGCAGCTCTTGGCCTCAGGGTCGTACATGAGAACTATTTGAGTGCTCCTGCAATGATTTAAGTTTAACAATGTAAAATCTTTAAAATTATTCCATGTCAATCTTCATAATCAGCAGTGTTTGATCCCGCTGGATACGTAACCATTTTAACATGCTAAGGATATCTCTGGGTCACAAGTCACTTTTTGAAGAAAGGACAGGGCAATGAGAACAGAACTCTTTAATTAATCCACATATACATGATTTAAAGCCTGGAGTGTGTAGGCTGTCCAGTGAATGTCTACATTCATTACCAAAACATCAGCCTGTTTTATTGTTATCAAAACATAACCTTTCTTTCCAGGTCCAGTGATTGAGGCTAGCTCTTTCTAAGGGACCCAATAAAGTAGGTGTCTTCCCTCACCTGAGGACGAAAACAGGTCCTGTTTCCAAAACGCTGTTTTTTCCTAGTTAATTAGAATCCGGACGATGGACAAAGTCTGAAAACCCAGTATCTCTGTGTGTTATACACCATCGTAAGAACCCTATAGTATCTAATTTCTTTCCTTGGCTCTGGAACCAGTCATCATCAGTGTTGAACAGATACTTGTTTACTAACAACTAAAACATCCTCACTGTGATTAATGTCACAGACTTGCTGTCATTTGAACCCAGACTGAAATCACATTCAGCAACTAATTCCTCAACTAACTCTGTCAATGCTATCAGCATCTGTTATACAGAGCCATCATAGAAGAGTGCATCTTGGCTTTATTTTCTGTAATTATCTTCATACCTGTGTTTTGCTATCTCACTGGTATGTATATCAGTACTTCTATCACAACACAACCTTAAACAAACAACTGAAGACAAGAACATTTTCAATAAAATCATAAAATCAAAATTGGTATTAATTCACTAAGTATATTCCCTACGTGTTTTGACCACAAGCAGTCATAATCAGATAATGCTAAAAATGTTGTTAACACACATCATTTGACTGTTTATTACAATCGATCCATTGTTACAAGTCCAGTCAATTCGGTATAATTTGCTATATCATATCTTGATCAATAGGCTGTAAAAGATAAATGGTTACAATAGATCCATTGTAATATGCAGTCCAATGATCCCATGTTGACAATATGTGGCTGAAACAAGTAGCAAGTATGCTTAGTGAATGGATACTGATTTCATATCTTCAGTTGTTTATTTATAGCTGTGTTGTGATAGACACTGATATATATAGCAGTTACTGTAATTATTTCTGATCTCACATGCCAAACGAAATGAAGATACTTAACGAAGAGTACAAAATACCTAGAGGAGGTAGGGCAAAGTTTCCTTTGCCCTAAAGCCGCATGCTATGAAGAAAAATGGGAAGTGGAAGTAAAAATCCAAAGTTAACAACATGCATCCTGAGAAATGATGCAATGGAAATCACTTTCTCCAGGATGATAATACTTCTGTTTAGTCTTTGTCTCTGCATGAATACATGCCCATAAACACCAAGATCAAACCATGTCACCCATCCTCCATGATCCCTTGATCGCTGCATAACTCTTTTCCATGTCCAAGATTCCAGCTGGCACTCAGCAGAAGAGGTTCAATCATAAATTTATGACCAAAGAATATTAGCTGACTACAAATGTGAAATTCAAGGCAGAATTTCCACAGAGTTTCTAACAATAGCAGTGTCTGTTAGTCTTGCCATATCAGGTCACAAGGGAGCAACTATGAAGGGGACAACTTGGAACAGCCACTAAATGATTTCTATATATATAAATTTAATCAGGAAATGTTCTGATCACACCTGACATGAACTATAATGCAGCAAAACATCACTAATTGGAACTTACAAGATGACATTGCAAGAATTACTAAAGTCTGAATTGTGGAACATAATTCTACATTAACATTTTCAAGTTATAGTTCATAAAAACTAACGTAGTGTGACATGTTGCGCAATGGAGGACCCCCCCAGCGGTACGTGGCAGCATCGTAGCACTGTCGTTACTCCCCGCGGTGACATAACACGCAACACAGCTGTGACACTGGTAACAGGCAACAGCGGTACCCATTGCGTAACAGGCGGGCGCTGCGACTATATAAGGGAACTAAACAGCCACCACAGTCAGTTAAGCGCATCAGTCGCTGAAGTGAGTTCTCCAGTCCACAGTGAACAAGTTAAACTGTATCAGCGGCCGAAGACAGTTCTCCAGTCAGCAGTGAACTAGTTTTCAAGTCAGCAGCCTACGAGTTGAGTTGGAATCTAGCCAGCGGCGAGTTACGAGTTACAGACGCGTGTGTGAGAATCAGTGATAGTTCGTGATAACTGAGTAATAACTGGGAGTGTGTGTTACAGTTGCACTTGTCCCAACTCCTGCGTTATAAAAACGTGTAGACTACTGACAATAGAGTGAATTGAATATTGAACAGGGGTTGTAAATTGTGGAAACCTGTAACAGTGTTATAATTAATTGTAGCCGAGACTTGTAGGTTGTTGAATAAACCAATTAACAATCTCTACGGCGTATTCACAGCAAAACACGTTACAGGATATACAATCAAGCAACATAAGTCAATATATGTTAATTTTCTCTAAAAGCACAAATTTGTACTGTTTTTAATACAAATTACACACTATATATGTATTCTGATACTCATCTAAGCTGACATGAAGTGAAAAAGTGTATCATTAAATTCTCCTGCATGAAATATTTCTGTTCTGGGTAAATAAAGTGCACACATAAAAGGAAAAGGCAGTATGAATACATATGGTACAAAATAGTGAGGTAATTATATTAAGCAGTCACCTTCATTACTGTAAATACTTGTGAGTCTGACCTATCAGAGGTTGAAATGCATAACATGTACAAAATTTTACAGCAAAATCATTCTCAGTGTCTAGACATTCAGTCATAACAGCAAGCATACACACCTTTTTTTGTAGCCTGATAACAGAGGTCCATTTCTTCTCCAGCAAACCCCCATATTTCCTCTCCACTTCTCCTGGCATATCTGCTTCCTTTTTGAATGCTTCCAAAGCATCCATGTAGCCATTACTGCTCAGGTAGTCTGCAATCGCCTTATTTCTAAAACATAATATCAACCACAGAAATGTAACACTCCATCATTTGCAGTCAACAATAAGTAGGGTGAATAACCCCTGATTCTGCATTTAAATAATGATCAGTTTTTGATGACAATAATAATAAGAAAGAGCAACACCCAAACTGAAGTGTACAACGGCAAATATGAGCTGAAGGCCTGTGTGGCCCACTGACACATTTCAACACAAAATATATATTTCTTACAAAACATGTACACCTAATTATAGTGTCCCATCATATGAGACTGCGATTATCTACCAATGAGTCAGAAATTTACCAAGACAAGATGAAAAAACAACGAATCATCTCATATCCATGTACTAGCACACTCCAGGTTAAACTTCATTTTGCAGGGAAAAAATCTGCATATGTGTGTAAAATATATGAGTATACCATGATTTGTAGCCCTCAATATGAGATCAATCAAATCAAATTTGGAGATGAATTTGTTACAAACCTGAAATCCATGATACCAACTTGAAGGGAGACATCTAACAATCGGAACATAATCATACCCGAGAAAATTACTGTCTTCGGTTTCAACTTTAATCTTTTAACTTTTCTGCCATAATGTTAATATTCAAATTGCATTCTGCAAGATATGAATACTGAAAAAAATACAAAGCCGATCAAAATCTGTTTAACTGTCCAGACGCAATAATGGTGTTGACAAAACGATATTATTCGAAATATGCCTGTGTCAAACAAGTTTGCCACCTGTGAGCTCAGCAACGTTTTGACACTTTCCATCAACTCCTCATTATGTTGAAGCACTGTGATCACAACCAGTTCTTCAGGAAGGTAAACTGGTGGCAGGGACTCAGAGCAAGACCAGGGCTGTAAGGAGGGTGATCCAACAACTCCCAGTGGAAATGCTCCAGCAGTGCTTAAGTGCAAGCAGCTGTATGTGGATGTGCATTGTCATGGAGTAGAAGTACACCGTATGTCAGCATTCCACAGTACACTTCCTAGTTATTTTGATCCCTTGTTGCATGAACTCCATCATCAGCACTCTTTTCCTGTCCAAGAAAACAGCTGCCATCAGCTTTCTGGCAGGCAAAAGTCTGTTTAAACTTTTTCGGCTTCTTTGGTGATGGTGTTTGCATCCACTGCTTTGACTGCTCTTTGGTTTCACCATTACAAAAATTAAACCCAGGTTCTATCACCTGTAGCTTGTATGATGGGACTGAGAAATACATTGCCATCTTTGTGGTATCGCTCTAAAAAGTCAAAGCCGAAGACATTCTCTGCACACCTGTGAGCCTACCTGGATGAAATCTGTGGAAATTCATATGAAAGTTCTGAATTTGTGAAGTGTCGTTTTTCACACATTTTTTGGTCAACAATTTGAAACACTCACTCACTAACTACAGACGGTCGGCTGACCACTTCGCTCTTCATCGTGAACATTCATTTACCCATCATTGAACAAGATCACTCACTCACTACAGACGGCAGGCAGACCTCTTCGCTCTTCATCGTGAACGTCTGTTCGCCCATCTTTCAGCATTCTAGACCATCGTATTATAGTTCCTTTACTCCTTAAATTTTGGCCATAAACCGCGCACAACTCATGATGGCCTACCGCAGCACTCATGTTCTTAATGTGAAGAAAGAGGATAGCGCAAAGTTTCCCGCTGGCGGGATTATTAATGACAGGACACATCATAACTCACTATGCAGAGACAAGAACAAACACTATGTTCCCAGTTATGTAAGGGTTTACAAAGCACTATGTCATGTGACGCCACCTCGCATGCGCCAGCTCTCCCCCGCCCTACATTAGTTGCTAAAACAAACAGAGGTTACTTTCTTTATAACCCGAGGATGATAAAACGGGTATTAATTTCAGAATTCAAGGTGCTACAGCTGTTAAACCTATCAATTTCTTTCCTCTATGGTGACTCCATTGC
>NW_019730118.1:874857-904857 GCF_002891405.2 Cryptotermes secundus | reverse complement strand
TACTTTTTTTTATCCCTGTACCAGGCCGTGAAGGTCCATAGGGTTGTGAGACGTTGAGGATCCCACATTATCTAGACAATCGGCTCAAAGATGGCGGTAAGGTTGTCAGCCTTACGCGCCGACCGCGCTTTACTCCCCAGGAAAATTATTTAATTAATTCCTGGTACTCACTCCTGTTAGAGGCTGAGTGAACCCCCGGGCCTAGTGCGGGTGGAAGGATTAGGTCAATTGAAAAACAATCCAATGACCTCATCGGGATGTGAACCCGCGACCTTCCGGCTTGTAGCATAGTGTCTTAACCACTACGCTACCGCGTGCCTTCATTTTTTTTTTTGTTTGTGAAAATATTTAACAAATTATTCAAAGCATTTGTGTTTAGAGGCCAAGTTTAAATTACAGTAACAATTTAGACATTCCTATTCTGTCTCCATAACAAATGTTGCACTGGGAAGGATTATCAGGTTAGTACCTAAAATTAAATGACAGCTTCCTTTTACAACACCTCAAATAAATTATGCAATAATAATCCCATAATTTGCTACATAAATGTGCGGTACTGACAATGCGGTAACTAAACCATAAATAAATAAGCACGCAAATACATGAATGAATATATAAATAATAGCTGTTCTATCGAGTGAGGAGCCCCTCCCCAATATGCAACGAACATGTCGCACTATCCTTCCTCCCACTACATCTGTACACAACCAGACGGTCGCCACGGCAACCAGAAATTTCACCGTCATTTTGATCAATAAGAGTGCAAGGTGACGTCAACGGTCCAGCAGCAGAGGCAAAAGATCGATCTGGGTTGGCGTCTTGTTTGCTTCTTGTTTGACAACAGTTGGCACAAGAAGACATAGCCAACCAAATCCAATGACGTCACACGATTAAAACCACAAACTATTATGGTACACGCGCTTTCTTCATGTACGAGAACATCTGTGTCACTTATAATTTAGGCATGCATAGAGTATAAGAATATGTTGAGTTCCAGAGAGAACTCGAAAAGACTGTGAAACCGGGATAACTCAGTCGGTATAGGGACTGGCTACGGGCTGGACGACAGAGGGGACGGAGTTCGAGTCCCGGTAAGTCAAGAATTTTCTCTTCTCCACGTCGTCCAGACCGGCTCTGGGCTTCACCCAGCCTTCTATCCAAGGNTTATAAAGACTACGCGAACACTGCAGATTTCCTGTCCTCTAAAGTGTGTTAATGTCTTATTCTGAAAATGTATTTCATAACCCAACGAGAATATTCAATTCAACTCTTGGGCTAACGCGCAGGACTCGAGCAGAGATCGTAAGGCAGAATCCTAATAGTTACTGATGAAAAATGTAAATACATACTATTACGGAAGAACTCGCTACTTAAGGACAGACTGGGATCATTAAATCTGTTGACCATAAACCTCAAAAATTTCACACGGTCGTGTTCTTGTTTACTTTGTAAAGGCCTTCGTAACGGACTAAGTCCTTGGAAATAAAATGCATTACCGAAACCGTGCTGTCAGTTTTCAACAGTTTGTACCCAACGTCACGGTTATGTGGTTAGCATCCCTGTCTCGTATTCGGGCGGTCTCAGGTTCGAATCAAGCCAAAAATTTAAAGTAACTTTACATAATTACAGATATTTACAAATTACGCACATAAAATAGTTAAGACGAATGGAGAAATAAATTTGTGAAAGTGAATAAATATTCTAGCATCTTTATTCACTGGACAAAAAACTATCTGTCTGACGTGCGAAATTACGTTTTTATTCGAGTCCCTTAACGTTCTTAAACCCTGAACTTGGTAATTAAGGAATGGGGCGTGGTAATAAATTGCCAGTGACAAGTATACGGGTATACATGATGCAACAGTAATGAACATGGCTATGATTCGGTTATGAAATCTGAAGGTTAAAATGTAATTTCTTCTACCCATGCTACTTCACGAACGCTTGACCTTTACTCGATGAAATGGATTTGTGACCTTTAGGGCGATTTTCTAAAGAGCCATTGAGTATGAATGATAAAATGGATCAGTGGAGTCAAGGGGGAGGGGGAAAGGTGTGCTCCAGGCGTACAAACCTACTGTTACAAAGGTTATCAAGTTTCATTTAACACTGCAACAAATTAACTTCATGGAGCTGAGCCCTTCTTGAGAGGCCGCCAGTTATGCAGCTACTCAAGAACTTTCCAATATTTTATGGAATCCGATGGTTCATTACCGTGTTCATAAGAGCCCTCCAATGGTCCCTATCCTGAGCCAGATCAATCCAGTCCAGACCACTCCACCTTATCTCTCTCAGATTCATTTTAACATTATCCTCCCACCTACGTCTTTGGCCTTCCTAGCGGTCTCTTTCCTCCTGGCTTTCCCACCAATAACCTATATGACCAATTCCACTTATTATTTGCATATTAATAACTGCAAAACACTTCGATGACTGAACATATGTGGTGTATGGTTCAACTGTGTTTATGATTGTGTCAATACTAGAAGCTTGTTAGAGGAGACAACTATACGCGTAAAACAAACAGGATAAATCGCCCTACAAAGCAGACCAGGAGAATACTGTCAAGATGAAACTTTGAAGAAACTAACTTAAGAAGCACCATGTCCCACTGCGGGTTCAATTATGAAGGCGATGAAACTTCGGGTTCCATCTTCTATTTTTAGTTTATTTAATGGTGTCCGTAGCTAAAGCCGCCTAACGCCGAATGGTAAGATTAGTAAACAAAGACCAGGAAAGAATGCGGAAGGAAACGGCTATTGCATAATTTCAGACATTACCCCGGCATCTCTTTAAAGGGATCGAGGAAAACTATAAAATATTTGTCAGAATAGCCGGTCTCTGGGGCGAAATCTGAACCAGGACCTCCAGAAGGCGATGAATACCGACCGACACAGCAGCGATGTTCGGTTCCTAGTTCCTTCACCTGAACGTTAATGCAGGGGATTATCCTTGATAACGCAGAGTTAGAAAGTAGGGCAGAGTAACCCATGGTTTGATGTGCTCTTGACTGGAACAAATCAATTCAGATGTACAGGGATCTCAATCCTGACAAGAGGCTTATAGTACTCTATAAAATGTCGACTAATCGTGGGTGCAGAAATAAAAAGGGAGACTAATAAAACAGAATAAAATGCAACCTAAAAGTGAAAACAATAATTTTAAAAACTGTCATAGATACATGAATGAATATAATCGAAAGATGGCATTAAAAATGGATTAGCTAAACAAATAAAGAATAAAAGAATCCATTTTTATATACTTATACCACAAGCCACGACTGAATACGCTCATACAGGGAGCACAGAACATGGAATATACATTCTCCTTCAATCTACTTGGAGAGAGAAAAAAAGGTTATGATTTACGCCCTACCCCCATACTAACCCTAGAAATAACATGCATCTGATGAGTAACACAAAAGAAATTCAGTATAAAATTACATTTTACGTGAACTAAGAAGTTCATGGCCCGAGAACAAGGTAGAACATTTTAGTGTCGTGGACAGCTGCTTGCCAGTTAAAACAATCGATCAGTTTTAACTGGCCTTGTCTCGATGTGTCATACCCTGAAGTTGCCTGACGGACTCCACTGACACGCAACATACTGCATTCCAAACACGCTAAAACCATACCAACTATATTTCCAACGAGAGAATCTGATTTAAACCCCTAATGCAAAAGTTTCCTTAGACAAACGCACAACACGAACATGTTTTGTTCTGGAGATGGCGAAAAAATCCAACCCCAGTGCCAACTGAAGTCCACTTGAAGCGTATCCTTATAAAGGATTAAAACATGAACAATCGGACCAGTTCTTTTTGCAGTGTTTGAAGTACATTAAACGTACACGACGTTTCGGAAGCTGGCTCTACTCCCGTTTACAGCTTGCCATTACACGGATACACAGAGCTCCGGAAATACGACTATATGGGACATAACGCCATGTAGTTCGTTGAAAGCCAACCGACGTTTTGGTGAACATGTCACCTCCATTTACAGGGTCGAATGGCAAGCCAAGAAAAAAAAAAAAGCAGTACGAAGCAGACAGCAAGCAAGGAGGAGAAACGATAATTCACGTCGTGTTTATAATCAACTTAAAATACGATACTTTTACATCTGTGCTACTTGGGAAACTTCCGTTCTATACAGAATATGCAACTCGTGTGCAGTTCTTGAGGATCATACTGTGCAGGATACGGCACACTAAAGTTTAAGCTTGATTAGGACGTGAAGTATTTTAACCAATTTTAAGACAACTTACTCGAGTATTCGAGCAGTTACAGTGTACTACAATTTTATGTACAGGGTGGGCCAGTTTTTTATTATTAATAACTAACCAATCCAACAACACACGGGATAATGGGAAATTACCTTTTGTTGTCGATAGATGGCAGCATCATACGGTATGCTGTGAACGAGGTCAGTAATCTGCCTACTTAGTGCGCATCGAGAAAACGTCATGGCCGGTAGGCGGTTGTCTATCGAGCAGCGTGTAAAATGTGTGCGCCTTTTCTCAGTTACTAACAATGTATCAGAAGTCCAGCGCAGGATTTTGGAAGAATTTGGACCGCCAGCAGTCCACAGGGACACAATCGTCCGAATAAACAAGGAGTTTGATGAAACTGCCAGTGCTTTGAATCCCAGGCATCCTGGTCAGCCGAGAACTGTCCGAACTGCTGACACACAAGCACGTGTTGTTGCGGAACTGGCATCATCTCCTCAGAAATCGAAGTCTACCCGCCGTTTGTCGGCCCTACTGGACATTTCGAGGACAAGTTTGCGGAGAGTTTTGAGTGACATGAAGCTGACGCCATACCATCCACGGCTTATTCATGTTCTTAACGTGGACGACTTCGACAGGCGACTTGAGTTCGCAGAGTTAATGCTGACCAAGTTTCAGGAGAACCCTGACCTTATCCGGAATATTGTCTGGACTGATGAGGCCAAATTTCACACATCAGGATCGGTCAACAGACACAACTGGGTGTTTTGGCGGCCAGAGAACCCCAGTGCCACCATTGAATACGATTTCCAGTCCCCGGGAGTGATGGTGTGGGACGGCGTGACGTACGAAGGACTGATTGGCCCGTTCTTCCTTGAAGGTTGCGTCACGGGGGAAACCTACCTAAAGTTGCTGAGGGAAAGTGTCATCCCAGAACTTCAGAGGAGAGAGAACTTTGATGAACTGTGGTGGCAGCAAGATGGGGCCCCACCACACTTCGCCAATATTGTTCGGGCGTTCTTGCATCAAGTTTTTCCTCAACGCTGGATTGGCCATCGAGGGCCTGTGGACTGGCCAGCCCGATCACGCGACATCACCCCACCAGACTTTTTCCTTTGGGGTTACCTCAAAGATAATGTGTACGCTAATCCCATTGACAGTGTGAAAAATCTGCGTGAGGTGACTGTTCAGGAGTTCAATAAAGTTCCGCTGAATATGTGTAGAAAGGCGTGTGAAAATGTTGCTTTGCGTCTGCAAGCCTGTGTTGACTTAGGTGGTGCCCAGGTTGACCAGCATCTTGAAAATCGATGACTTGTGTGTGTGCGATTCCATTTTTGTGACCATTGCAATTGTTAACATTTATCAATAAAACTTACATCTAATCAAAAACTCCCTAATTGAGTCTGGCCCACCCTGTATATGAAATTCTGAAGTCACGATGTTTTATTGCGAGAATACCTCTTGAACACAGCCTGCACCACAAAAAATATGTTCTGAAGGTCGCAAATATGACGCGGATACAGGAACCCATAGGCGTCACATTCAAGTAGCCACCACGAACAAATTAAAATAGTCTCTGAAATTTTAATGCAAATTTCTCCACATGGGCACGCTAAAAAAGAAACCTGCATATGCACAGACGTTTGATTGGAACATTTTACTGCTTGTAGCGTTCCTTTAAAGGACTAAATACATACGCACTGAAACAAAGAATACTTTTTAGGATAACCATATAGTCTCTGATGCCTCGGTCCATTGATAGAAACAGCACGATCCATTCACGGAATCCTATTGCTTTCAAAGTACCAACTACCCAATAAAATACAACGTATATTTTCAAACAATTACAAATTACCTGTTGTCTAGTGGTCAGAGTTCCTGGCTACAGATACAGAGGTCCCTGGTTCGATTCCCGGCGCTACCAGATTTTCACAGAAGTAGTGGGTGTAGAACGGGGTCCACTGAGCCTTGTGACGATAATTGAGGAGCTATTTCAAGGAAATAGCGCCTCAGGTCTAGAAAATCGATATTAAAGGCGGTGGGGATCCGCTGCGCTGACTACGCGACGCCCTCTATCCGCAAAAGTTGGCACTAACTTCGCCGACAAGCGGCGGTCGCTCGATCGTTATAGTTCGCTTGCGGACTACAGGCCACGGACTTTTTTTTTTACAAATTACTCGGATTGTCACAATGTAATATTCGAGTAAAACTAGGCCACAACCTTAAGCCGCCTAACTTACACTTATGCAGGTGATGTATAAACCAGCGTCCACAGAAGGACAACATTAAGAGACAATAAACAAAGAGAATGTTTACTGATTCCAAGTGGCTCAGGACAGAGCCCATGGCAGGCACCTATGAACACGGTAATGAACCTTATGATTCCAAAAAGAAGGGAGGAATTACTTCACCAGCTGAGCGACTATCAACTTCTCAAGAAAAACCACACTCCCAGTATTTGGCATAAACCACGCGATAGGTAAAACTGTTGTACGAATCAACCATTTCTGTAATGCGGTGTTCTCCACTATTACGAGATTACGTCAGATCGTCGGCTCCTTCTGAAATGACCACACAATCAGACACAGACGCTGAGAACCACGACATACCAACTGTACTGTATCGGCCTACTCAAATTTGGAGTAATGAGCCTTCACATATTTTCGCATAGTATTCGTTGCGTTTTCATACTTCACTTGTCTCGATGTCCATTTATTGCAGATGCAAATTTGTTACTCACTGTACTTTCCATCGTTTGGAAATGACAGTCAACTTATAAAACATAGGCTACTTAAAAATGACTGAAAAAAATGACAAATGAATTCGTGGTATGGCTTTAGGAGGAGGAGCGGCGGCGGCGGCGACGGCGGTGGTGGTAGCAGCAGCTGCAGCATAATTTTTAGTGATCTCTGAAGTTTTCATTCTTAATCATTACGAAAAAGAAGCTGAAAAGACAAAGATCCCACTTAAACCTCGAACGTAGGTAAGGGTTAAAAGACTGGCAACGCCTCAGCCGGTTCCTAAGAATAGTGGTCACGGGTTGGATGAATGTATAACGACTACACGCATTACTCATGTGTCAGAGAAGCTGCATAACCTACTAGGCTTTGAAGCCAGGAGAAAGCAACGATTTGAACAGCTTTAAGACTACCGGGACCGTAAAAATAAATTGAAGGTTCAGAACGCCATTCAAAACTCCATAAGCATGTGCTATGAAATACAACTTAAAATGGCGCCAGTGATGTCATTACTGTGCAAGTACAGCTGTGGCCGTGAGGTAACTGACGGCACTCAAGGCACAGCATGACTGGATGTGATGCCAAAGCTCCCAGTGCTCTGTTACGTTCCACTCTGACCTTCGGGCAAAACTGGGCTTCCTGACACCAGACACTGACGTACCTAACGCACGAAAAAGAAAAATCTTCCTTTGTTTTGTGCCACTAACAAGGATCAGCACCGTTACGTTGTAGATCGTTCATTTTAAGACCAGCATGGTTTTGAATTACAGAGATTACACTGGTTAACGCTTAGGATAAACACAAATTACAGTGCAACTTTTGACAAATTACATACTTACCTCAAATTTCTGGGGCTGTTTCCTACAGTCCTGGCTTATTTAAGATTTTTATATATATATCGATCTGTAATTATGGCGCATTTTACGCATATTTTATATCAATTTACAGAAAATTAAAGTGTCTCTGTGCAGCAATTCTGATCTGGGAATGCACACCCTCACACGTGACAACACACCGCCTGAATCAAATAACTCAAGACTAAATGCATTTGTGCGTCATATTTCGTTCATCGGAAACTGTTTCATTTCAACTCATAGTTTTCAAAACCGCATCAAATTACTAAACATAACATAAAGAGTACTTGCAGAGCTGAGCTTCACTGCTTTCACGCTCGTTTCTTGTTTGGCTTATTCTTCGACCCTGAAGATGCAGGCAATGTTCCTCCGAAACCTCGATTGACTTCCAACGGGCTACATGGCGTTATATCCCGGAAGATACCCTGCTAGCTGGATCGCGAAACTGCAAGGCGTGCGTGAATTACTGTTGTTTTATAGGGTCTAAGTTTCAGCAGTTATGTTGCCTTTCTTCCACTAGACTCTGACACTCCAGTCTCTTGAGCTAGACCTTTCATTGATTTCTAGGTATATGTACAAGTCTAGCTGGCTCCTATGTCAGCTAACTTTTCAGCACTCGGCGCTTATGATTCTGTTCCTTGTCTATTAAGAATCTCATTGAACTAAGTTTATTCACCAGATTTTGAATTGTCTGTGTGCTGGGAACTTTAATCTGAAATTTACTTCGAAACTTTCGCCGACACTCTTTAGCAGATTCGTATTTCACATACGTGTCATACAGAAATATACGTTGCTCTAAAATATGCCGCACCATGACGGAACACACTGCTCACTAATTGTAATTGAGAAAAAAAACGCCCAATGGAACTCATAACTGTCGCCCACCGCTGACAAATCATAAACAAATTCCCACGCAGGAACCGCACTTATCGCCGTGACACATGATGCCGTAAAGCGGTCCACAAAGTTAGTAGCTCCCCTTCAATCCAAACGTTATAGGTCATTTAGCACACTGATTCATCGGCAAAATTCTTATGCGCCTTGAAGCCGGCGGTGCACCGGTCGCCGTAAAACGCAGAGCCTAGAACCCGTCAACAAAAGTACGAACCTCCCTGTACATGTCTAATCAGTTTCGAGTCATCTTAAGAGACTGCTGAATGTTATCTCCAATTTCATCCACAGCGCTGCACGAAGTCTGTTATTACGAATTATGTAATTACTGGTGTGCGGCCCTTGATGCCAGTAAATTAATTATGTACGCGAAATTAAATCAGACAATACAATGTAAAGAAAGTATTGTAGATCGTCTATAGTTCTAACGCTAAGCACCTTACCATTTTGAACAATGTCTGGAAAACCTATTTGCATTATCTCTTAGTAAAATTCATATTGCAATTAAAAGAAGCACGTTTGTACTTTAGTTGTATCTCAGTTGGAGGGGAGCAATTTAAACTTCATGACTCAATGCAAAATGGTTCAATGAGCAACGTTATGACACCCCCAGGAGCATGCAAACTCATCTAAGATAGTTGCACACAGCTCTGCGCTCAAATTAGATTCGAGGGCAGCGTATGATACGTTCCAGTCTATGAAATTGTCGATCGAACAGGATTAGTGCATTCAACTGCTGCGAACGTTTTACAAGCTGTGCAGGTACAGAGATGGCAGAGTGAATTTACATTTTTAAGAACTATACTCTCTTCATGTAAATACACCATCAGTGGTTGCCCTACCCAAGGTAAATAACCTTATTATTCTCAAATCGTGATCTAACGCTCCTCTGAACCGTATCGATGACCGCTGGTGCTGTACTGTTGAAGATGCAATCTTTATAGTCGATTTTTGTATACCTCATGGGAGTATTCTCATACGACGAAGTCATCACAGATCAGGTCTCTTGTCAGCTTCAAATTTTTGGTATGCCCATCTCTTTATGTGCCCTCACAATTCCTCCCTTTCGGTTCGTAAATATTGTTTTAATATTTATTTTATATCTATTTTTATTTTGTTATTCTTCGAAATCTGATGGATCCAGTGTCTCTACGTGTTTTATCCTGTTATTCACTTCAAACATGTTTAAATGTTCGTTTAATAACCTTGGACCTTAAATATGCATCAGCAACCTCATTTCAGAAACTGAATACTATTTTTATCGCGTGTTCTCGGTTTCCTTATTTAAAATTCTTTCTCCTCCAAATTAAGGATCGCAATTTTGAGATCTGCTGTAGGACTTCCTATAAAGGTAAAAGGTTAGTTGTCCCTGTGCTTAACTAATTAAGCATTACGCCATGAAGGCGTATGGGGGAGTGGATGTATAGGTCCACATTTTCTTGACCTCAGCATTAGTTGGAGGTGAATGGTCAGCTTTACGCCCCGGCCGCTTTACCCCCAGGGGAAAGAGCCTCCGATACCCATTGGAGAGGAGGCTGGGTGGGCCGGTCTGGACGTTATGGAGAAGAGAAAATTCTGATCCTACAGGGACTCGAACTCCGACCCATCGGTCGTCCAGCCCTTAGGCAGTCGCTGTACCGACCGCGCTAAAAATTTTAATCTGACACTTTTTTAAAGCCATCGGTGCCGTAAGCCAAATGACAGGCGACGTCGATACTGCGTTAAATGAAAGAAGCAACACAAGTAGTTTTCCCGCTGTAAACAATAAGCAATATAAAATTGTATAGAGTCCAACGCACATACCAAGCGAGTTACCACAGCAGTAAAGGTGCAGATGGCCAATGATGGAAAAGCTTCGAATATAAATTGAGGTCCGACAGCCCGGCACTGGCTTACCCGATGTTTAAAACCGGAAGGAAAACAGGAGGCTACGCGTAGGCCCGAAGGACACGCACTGTCCTTCTCTGAAGATGAGATGGTAACTGGCGCGGCAAGGATCTCCGAATTACATTAGGAATACGTTTCTTAAATCGGCAAAGCACAAAAAAAAAACGACATGACTGAAAACACCTGACCTCTCTATATCCTGCTGCACTTATTCCTCAAAGCTTTGAACTATAGCTAACGAGCTTACAGCGAAACAAGCGAAGCCGGAGACTACCTGCACGGATTATGACCACATTGTCTGAACATAGGATGGGACGGGTTGAGCAGGGGCCATGATGAAATATAATTTTCATCAGAAACAATTTTACGTATTGAAAAAAAAATTAAATATATTCTGGTTCTGTGCAATCGTGTGACAGCTTTCCAGTAATGAGTTCCTACCGAATGAGACGGTCGAGTTAACAGCACTCTTTCTTCGCATTCAGAAGCACCCAGTTTCAAATCCTGACTTTACTCCGGTCCTCAAGGTAAATACTGAGCTAGCATCTAAAATTTGGACTTCAGTACTCTCTTCCACATCTTTACTATTTCATTATTCACTAACCTCCTGCCATTCGACACTATACAATGACTTAATGAATGCAACATGGAAAAAAACGAATGATCGTATATATATATATAATACGAACTCCGTGGCCTTTGGTCCGCAAGCGAACTATACCGACCGAGCGACCACCGCTTGTCGGCGAAGTTAGTGCCGACTTTAGCGGATAGAGGATGTCACGTGGTCAGCACAACGGATTCCCACGGCCGTTAATCTCGGTTTTCTAGACCGTAGCCGCTACTTGACATCCTCTACCCGCAAAAGTTGGCACTAACTTCGCCGACAAGCGGCGGTCGCTCGGTATAGTTCGCTTACGGTCTAAAATCACGGAATTTGTTTTTGTGTAGTGTACGTCATTTACACTCGTTATATCTCAGATTTGAAGATTCATAAGTACACGTCTTGTGTCCATGTCGGAGACAACGCACTATCGTCGTTTCTGCGGTCGGGGTGTGAAGGACAGTGAAGGCTGATACAGCTCACTCAGTCCTCTGAAGGACGTCTCAGGCTTCTGTGGCTGAGTAACCAAACACAGGAAACAGTCATCTCTAAACACTGGTTGAAGTCTAGCCAAACTCAAAAGCAACAGGAACCAAAAGGATCCGTAATCATCCAGCTCCACCTCAAACAGTCTTACACCACCACATGATCAGGTGTTAACATTACAACCCAGTGGAAAAACATACTTTTCGTGCAATGTATAAAGAAAGTATTATGGATAGACAGACACACACACACACACACACACACACACACACACACACACACACACTGAGATTCTGACATCGAACGTGGCGATCCAGTAGTTCGCCCTCCTGCTTACCCTTCGTGAGGACCCGAGTATAAATTTTGTCCCGGAAATCGTCTCTCCTTACATGGCTTTCGTTATGTTTCTTTCATGAAACTCCAGCAAACTATCTCGAACTTGACGACTACTTCTTTCTACATCCTTCCCAATTCATTATTCACTAATCACGTGACGTTAATAATATGAGCTACTTACAAGCCGGAAGGTCGCGGGTTCAAGTCCCGATGAGGGCATTGGATTTCTTTTTTCAATTAACCTAATCCTTCCAGCCACACTACGGCCCTGGAGTCTACTCAACCTCTAACAGAAATGAGTACCAGGAATTAATTAAATAATTTTCCTGGGGAGTAAAACACGGCCGGCGCGTAATGCTGACAACCTTAACGCCATCTCTGAACTGATTGTCTACATAATGTGGGACTCTCAACGTCTCACAACCCTATGGGCCTTCACGGCCTGGTACAGGGACAGCTTTACTTACTTACTTCAAGCGTCACTAAATGAAGTAAAAATCCAAAGGATTTTGAGGATATGCGAGTTTTGGGCTCCCTATTAGGCCTATACATGTTATTTACTAAATTATGTACTACACACACAATTAATAACATTTACGAACCCGTTAACCGGATGGCCTTGAGCAACAATAGTCTATATTGCCGCACAGCAAGAAGATACACGTAACTGAGTATGAGGAATTCGACGGGAAGGCCACTTGAGAGCCTATTAATGCGTGTCTAAACATCATAATACCGATTAGAGTTTAGCATACCCTCATAATAATAATAAGGCAAAGCTATCCTTATAACAGGCCATGGAGGCCCACAGGGTGATGAAACGTCAAGGCACCCACATTTTCTAGACAATCGGCTCGTAGATGGCGGTAAGGTTGTCAGCCTTACGCGCCGGCCTCCCTTTACCGCCCAGCAAAGATTCCTGGTACTCGTTTCTGTTACAGACTCTGTCGACTCCAGGGCCATAGTGCAGCTGGAAGGATTAGGCCCATTGAAAAACTCAATGACCACATAGGGAATCGAACCCGCGACCTTCCGGCTTGTAGCATAGTGCCTCACCGAACTACGCTATTGTGTCCAAATAATAATAATAATAATATGTCCTATGTAACAGAGTAAGTTCAACCAGTGCGTTAATTAATTTACAATTTTTGAACGCCATATTCTTCTCGCGTGCCTCTGTAGCCCATGACCATTTCGAAAAAGTCCCATTCGATAACACGTAAAAATCAGCTCACGTTCCTGCTAATCTACGCGAAAGCTTAAATATTACTCCACAACAACTTCTAGTCCGTTCGTTCCGTACCATCTACAGTTATGAATACCAGGAGAAATAAAGACTGGCGCTCTTGACGGGTACTCTGCCTTTGTTACATCGCTATCAGAGAGGATGCTTTCAAAAGGAAGATACTTTCACCGTCTGTTTCCACTGTTCGCTGCAGCAGCATTCTAGTCAAGATTCCTTCACCTGATTCGCTGCAATTGTTTCCATACCAGTACATCGCAGAACTTGCAGTGTAAATTTAAGATCAAGATATTCTACTGCTACATTAAACTCTATAAATATACTGTCACGATTTTAGTGACTACAGACGGGCTTTTGGACTGATAATTGGATTTACTGCACACTTATACAACTCGCCATTACAGTTCACAAATCACTAGACACACTTGGTCTTCTCAGTCTGTTAGTCTTCACTACCCGTTGCTCGGTAGCGGCTTCCAACGGTGGACGTTGCCCTTCCTCTAGGTTCCCGAACTGTCACAAGGTTCAGCTACAAACTTCTGACAGCAACAGCTCACAACTGAACCCCAGCGATGATCTAATTCACCAACCCACCAACCAAGCACCTTCTCACTAACTTGTCCGGCAGTGAAATTTGTGCCGTGGAAACATGCTTGTCTGTGTGTCCGTTATTTAGCATCGGCTGCTGTACAGTCGCTTATTTCACGGTCCTTACCTAGCAACGGGTCTACATGCCACAATACAAACTATTGCTATTCAAGGGGTGAAACTTGTGTAACATTTATGCAATGTACACAACAGGGTAAAAGGACAGGGGAGAGGCGAGGCAAAATCGCGCTTCAAGAAGCTTCTAGTATTAGCGAGATCTGAGACAGAGGCAGACGAAGTTACCTTTCTCGTGACTCCAGTGGCTATGCGCGAACACTACAACTACGGCCATGTAATTAGTATGTCTACGTCCGATCTGGGACAAAACTGTAGCACAGCCGGTTGCCGAGTCCAATGAATGACAGAATTCGACGAACGAAATATGACAAAAACAGGATGCGGAAGGATCGCAAGCTATTTAACGACAATGCACCAAATACATATGTAACTTAAGAGTCGGATACGGGAGAATAGGGTGCCATGAATTTGAAATAATTTGAGAGCAACGGGCAACGACAAATTTAAATGCTCTGTCCCGGAGACCGAGAAAAATACGACAAATCTTAAATCTGGGCAGCTTATGCGTCGGCGGAGATTCTAACCCAAGACCTCCCATAAGCATAACCGCTTGAGCCAACTTGCTCGGCAGGAAGTAACGATTACGAATTACACACAAAAACACTGGAACAATATCCACCGTATATTTATGTGAATCTAAGATCTAAAAGTTTTAAATAAAGCACTAAACTGGGGCTCCTTCACCCGCGGCAAAGCAACTGGAATGTGAGGTTGGTCACCTCCATCGAAGTCACGACGTAATGCTCAGTTCTTCAACAAAAGATACACCATTATCAAAAAATGTCGATGCCAGGCTTGGGTTCGCGCGTCACACATGTTCGGTAACAACATTTTAACACTAAACTTTAACGGTGAAAGTATACGGAGAAAAAATGTAAGGCTGTCCCTGTGCTTAATTAAGACCCACGCCACGAGATATATGGGGGTCTTTAGTTATAGCTCCACGTCCCGACCGCTTTAACTCCGACGATAGTCACCACACTACACACTTGATAGGAGGCTGGGTGGGCCCCCGAGCCAGTCTGGGGCAAGGAACAATTTCTTGTCCTGCCGGCAATCGAATGCACCTTCTTCGGTCTGACAGCGTAGTCGCTAAGCCAACTGAGCTATCTCAACCCCTACATGAACTGCTAATTCCACCAAATGCCTAGCTCGAAATCAATTTAACATCATCAAACTCATCAATTTGAGTAGTTGAGTAACCCAGCCCTCTTTCCATATGGATATCGGAACTTCTCCTTGGCACAAGAATCCTCATTCTTCATATGAAATGTTTACTGGTAGCCTAAACTAGTAAATATTCTGCACAAATCACAAAACGTTTGATTTTAACACTAGATTCTAGAAGCTTCTCATTAAAGGGGTGGGGGGCACAAGAAATGTTAACATTTTTTTTCCCCCGCTGCGAAAGCAAACCACTGTCGCGACACCTTTTCAGTAAATATAGTTCCCGGTAAAGATACCGAAATAACTAGATTAATCAGACTCCAAAATACATGGAACGAAACTAATCTAATACGTATATGAGTAGGAAACCAGAACCTCATCCAAAGGCGTTACAAAAGCAAATACCGACCTGAACACCAACCAGACTACATTTTACGAAAAATCACACCAAAACGCCATTTTCATTAAGGACTCAGGACTACAAATGGTGGATCCTCCACAAAATCGGAGAACAATGCTACAGTTAAATCCTTAAGATATCACACGAATTTCTATTTCAAAACTGAGAAGAAAACCTCCTGCGTCATAATTAGAACACCGTGTCCAGCAAACATATCCAAACTGTGGTCTTCAGCCACTCCAAGCACCTACATAGTCAGTCGCGGAAGGAAATAATGACAGGCGTAACTACGCCCAAATGCGCACATTCGTCTGCGATAAATTCAGTCTCCTTGCCGTACTATGCGAGTGAGAATTAGGCCTACAGTATAAAGTTTGTGAGCCGGTCACGGTCTAAGGCATGCACTGTCTTCGCTCGCTCGGAAGCCGGGATCGTGGGTTCGAATCCCACTCAGGGCATGGATGTTTGTGTGCGTTTTTCTGTTTGTCTACAGGTAGAGGCCTTGCGACGAGCTGATCACTCGCCCAAGGAGTCCTACCGAATTTGTAAGATCTAGTAACCCGAAGTGAAACGGAGTTTCATGGAGGTAGGCCTAGGCCCAAATTGGGGCTGTAGCGCCACAGGAAAAAAAACAAAGTTTGTGAATTTTTTTTTTTTTCCTTGGCACTACAGCCCCAGTGGGCCTACCTCCATGAACTTCTCCGTTCACTTCGGTTTTTCTAGATCTTACACATTCGGGCGGGTGATCAGCTCGTCTCAAGGCCTCTACCTGTGCACAAACACAGAAAAACGCACACGAACTAAACATCCATGCCCTGAGTGGGATTCGAACCCACGATCCCGGTTTCCAAGCGAGCGAAGACAGTACATGCCTTAGACCGCTCGGCTACCGTGACTGGCTGTGAACTGTTTCATCGATAGATAATCAATCTTCCTACATATGATTCGGTGCACGTTGAATACTGCAGTACGAAAACACTTCAATTAATGAATAGCGGGAGACATGAAAGTCCAAGTTCAAGAGCGCTGCCCATTCATGTGAAAGCTATGAACCATTGTTTTATGCCAGGCTGATCACAGCACTAGACGTTTAATTCCCGTAAGCGACATTAAGTTACGCGTTCCGCGTGTCCTTGCTGGGTTCAGAGTCAGCGACCACGATGTGTAGGAGCAGATATTTCCACGCCAGGTATCATCAAATAAAGACGTGTTCCACTGGACATCATGAATTCATCTAAACAGGTTCATGAGAAAGGCAACTGTGAAACACGAACTGATATCTTAATTCACTGAGAAATATTATCGCACCTATAAAATAAACCATGAAGAAAGCAGTCTTCTGGGATTTGGCACCGTGTATATGTGGTGTTAACCGACGTTTCGGAGGAACGTCGGTTAACACCACATATACACGGTGCCAAATCCCAGAAGACTGCTTTCTTCATGGTCACCGCCGTGAAAGCCTCAAATCTTACAAAATAAACCATGTTTCCGACACGTCAAACAATATTGTCGTTAATAATTAATAACATACAAATAACAATCCATTCGCTATCATGTTAAGCGTGTTAACTTGGTCGTCACAGATCACACGAAAGTGACGAATCAGCAAGCAGGCCCGTTGCGTATTATGTTACTGACAGAATTAACGTGTTAATATGCTACATGATAACTGACTAATGTTTTACCTGGAACACTGACCTGTTTAAGATGATAATGAGGCTTATCTAGATATCAACACAAAGAACACTATCTGTGTCACCACACTGCATGGCATCATACTAAAAAAAAACTAATCAATTGTTAGGACCAGAACAAATGCTTGGGAAGGACAGTAAGATATAAAAGTTATATTCTTGAAATTATGTGCGGATTAAATTCGGGGAATGGATGGCGCCATCCTATTCAAAATCCTTTACCCGTGATCTTCAACATAAAAACCTGAAGGACGATACATACGAAACCAGTGGGGGGTGAAGTCTACCTGGGTCCACTCGGCACGGCGGCCACTGATTGGCCTATTGTAGCCTGCACCGGGTGATTATGGCGGAGAATTTGGTGGAATGAAGATTGGCAGGGGAAACTGAAGTACTCGGAGAAAACACGCCCCAGCGCCACTTTGTCCACCATAAACCCCCACTTGACCAGACCCGGGTTCGAACCCGGGCCGCCGCGGTGGGAAGCCAGCGATTAATCGCTTGAGCTATGGCGCGGCCATTACATACGAAGCTATATAATTCTGCCTGTCGTACACCGGTGTGAAACTTGTCTCTCGCCATTGGACCAGAGGATGAGAGGGTTTGAAAACAGGACGCTGCTGAGAATATTTAGACACAAAGAGGAGAACGCTGCCGATAAGAGGAGCTTCACGATTTGTACTGCTTACTAAAATTATTATGACAATAAATTCAAGGATACAGACGAGACTTTATCACACAGGGGCGAGACAATAAAGCATTCCGATCTGGAAATCTTGGGAAATTTACTCACACGGGTAATATTAAACTTATTTTTAAAGAAAGAGACGTGAGAGCGCGCCCTGGATCTAACTGGTGCTGGATATGGTAGAGAAGCTGGCAATGAATCTCGGGTTCCGTGAAGAGCGGGAAATTTCCTGATTAGCTAAGCGACTGTGGGCTTCTCGAGAAGGATTATGTTCTATATGAGCGAGTTCAACAACGGTCATATGGAAATAACGAAGTGAGGTTGCTCCCGACGATTTCTGTGGCTTTCCAAAGGCTTACGAAAAATTTGCTAGGTGGGTACGATTCCCTCTAGAGTAATTACATCCCTTCCCGCAGCTATGATCTATGTTCACACAATTCTTTATAATTAACACGATTCTACTAGTAAGCAAAGCCAGGAACGCCGATGGATCTAGAGCTCAATGGTTTGAACCCCTTCTCAGAGGCCGGAGAAGCGAGGTCACCAGTAAATACAAGACGAGTCAAACTTTCACACCCACAGTTTCCTGAAAATAACGTCTGCTGTTGCTGAAACGCCTGCTACGAAAAAAACCATTTACACAAGCTTTTAAACTTCTCCAGCTTTCAAACAACCGCATCCTTCCTGAAACTCAATACCTTAATCTCGATGCCCAGTCTAGCGTACCTGCTCAAGTCTTGGAAAGATCAGTCTTTATGAAAATGAAAGTAAATGAACTTACAAGTGGTAATACGCGTCTATGTATGTATGTGTGTGTGTGTGCGTGTGTATATACAGAGTGTCCCAGGAGGAATAGACCAAACTTCGGGAGGGTGTTCCTTATGTTAAAGTATGCCGATATAACCCAAAACACCTATGTCCAAAGTTGAACGGTTACGGAGATAATGGCCCGAGAAAAGTGTGGCCTTCTAGCGGGTCCACGCACTATACCTGTCAGCTGTAACTGTTATCTGTTTGTCCTTGAGTGCTGTGAGTCACACTAGCCGTAATCTCATACACTACGTACAGAGGCTACAGTGTATGTTGCGTCAGCGTCGTGAATGGTTAGTAAATTACGTGTAGTTGTGCGGTGTTGCTGAAATGCCTTTTGTGTTTTCACACGTTGAATATTGTGATATGCATTTTGTGATTGGATTTTGCGGTGGCAATGCACGTGCTGCTGTTGAAGAGTACCAAAGGCGTTTTCCCGATCGAAGGATTCCATCTCGAAGTGTATTTACGCGAATTCACCAGACATTGCGTGAGACTGGTTCTCTTCCGAGTGTTTCTGTGCAGTCGGAAAGGGAGGATGTACAAATGAGAAACACACGAGAGAACATTCTTCGCATGATTGATAGAAGTCCGCGTCTCTCCACTCGTAGAATGGCCTCTCGCATCGGCGTATCACGTATGCAGGTGTGGCGAACTTTACATGACGAAGACCTGTATCCTTACCATGATCAAAGGGTACAANTCGGGTTATAGCGCAGCCATATTACGTCATCGCTCGCCAGTCATGTGTCATGTATGGTGCTTGGAAACCCTAAGGACAATTATGACATGGCGAGCGAGTATTTCGTACTTCAATTTTATGGCTTTCCGTCACTCACAAGTTAGTTTGATGTTACGTACATTATTAACATTACAGAATCCACATATTCCTGCCAGTTTGAATATGTATTTTGTAATCAACAAGTGTGTAACACCGGTCAAAGTTTGACACTTCTCTGGCCATTATCTCCGTAACCGTTCAACTTTGGACATAGGTGTTTTGGGTTATATCGGCATACTTTAACATAAGGAACACCTTCCCGAAGTTTGGTCCATTCCTCCTGGGACACCCTGTATACATACATAAATTAAATACGTCAAAGCGCTTACACCTATATGTAAAACCTCACGTCGGCCCTTTGATAAAGTGGCGCTTAAAACGAATTAATCAAACATACACTTTGTTAGTACGTAAGTGTGTACATCATTACGATTCAATAAAATGTATTATCTCGTCCAAAACACACATATATTTTTAACAATTTAACTCAAGGGACTAAAAAGATATACATATAGGCCGAATTTCAAGTTCATTTAGGACCTTCAGTGAAGCGACCCTTAAAATGCTAACCAAACCAACATCAAAACCACTAGACAACGTTTAATTTATATCTGCCACGTCGAGTTCGGCCGAATTCAGTCCAGAAGTTTGGATCGTGTCACATGCGGACGAGCAAGTCCTCAGTATGCGTCTCTGAATGGGGCAGATATCTTTGAATAAGAAGGTATGCTTCAGGTCTTATGTCCCTAAGACACTGCAACTTTACGCGTGAAAAGGCAAAGCTGCCCATTTTCATGTAATATAGTGACACTCAAAATAAAGGTTAGTGGAAATATATTGCACAGAGAATGTAGTGATTTAAAAACAAACTGGGAAGTACTATCACATATAACGAAGTCAAGAAAGAAAATTAAATACATCAGAGAGAAACGCAACAATGATCCACTTGGTACGTATGAGGTGCTTTCTTTTAATATTTATTTCTTGTATACAGCCTGTATTCAGCATCACATTGTTTTCTCCGCTGGGTTTAAAATACCATCGCTTGCAATACATGCCAACGATTACACGTGACATAACTTCAAAAACACAATTCTTACATTATAAACATAAAAGTACGTTGCTACATTACTGACAACCATGAGCACTGTTATTTCCCGGGACAGCACTACCGTCCGCTTCAATCTTGATGTCCTCTTTCTGTCAACTGTAACTCTCAGATAGAAAGTGTTGTACGAGAGACCATTTTTAAAAGATGCCTTATGCGCCGAAGTAGGCTGCAACTGAAAGGATACTCGAAGAATGCATGCCTCAAAGAGTTCAATGTGCGTCTGTGTGGCTAAGCGGGCGAAAGAACGCGATGACTACTTCATTTCTCAGACACAAGATCCGAACAACTTGCTGCATCGGGAAGTTATATCCGACTCCACGACGGGCGGTCTATAATCCACCGTTAAATACTTCGTCAAGACTACGACAGATGGTTCACTGTAAACATTTCATGTCTTCAGGTCTCACACGTCAGCTTTAAGTCTTGTAATCCCGATAAGGCATTTGTCAAACTGCTACACGGAAAGCGTCTGCTGTTCTTGTCTCTTCAAGACTGCATTGGGGGAAATGAGAACTAAGCACCTCTACAGAGTTATGGAACAACTGCACAGCAGCCAAAAAAAAACTCGGTTCATCACCGTGATCACAAAAGTCTGCCACACGATACTATCTTGAGCAAGCTGACACCTGCAAACCTCACATCCTACTTCTTCTGTATGATACAGTACCAAATGTTTACGCCTAGATCCTTTTTTATTGCTAGTGGGGTGGGACTAAGTCCCTTGTACTGCGGCCACTTCTGGCCTATTGTACCAGCCCTAGATGATAGGTGAGGGTGATTGTGGAGCAATTGGTGGAATGAAGATTGGCAGGGGAGAAAACCTGCCCCAGCGCCACGTTGTCCACCACAAATCCCACTTGACCAGACCCGGGATCGAACCCAGGCCGCCGCGGTGGGAAGCCAGCGACTAACCGCTTGAGCTATGGCGCGGCCTTACGCCTAGATCTTACACATACCTTCTTCCCTTTCGGTTTCCTCATCAAAATGTTTCCATTTCCCGTCTTTCCACCCGTGGTGCACGTCCAACCCATCTCACACTCCTTGATTTTATGGCCCCAACACAAAATTTTCGGCGAAAAGTATAAATTACGAAGCTTCTCGTTATGCAGTTTTACAGCCTTTTGTCTCTTGCTCTAACTTTTAAGTCTCAATATTCTCCTCAGCACCTGAACTATCTAACACTTTTTTGCATGCACGGTTCGGATAGTGGTATATTAAAGTTTGGGCGGCCGCACACCAACTGCGTCAAGACAAGCATCAAGACATGAGACAAAAGACGCAGTCTTGCTTCATTCGTGATTGGTCAGCATGAAGCTGACGTCAACATCATGACTCACACCGGTGTGCGGCGGTTTTCATAAACTCGTTCGTTTCAACTGTGCTCCTTTCTTTGCGTAATGTCGCAGACATCGTGTCTTGGCTGTTACATGTCTTGACGCATGCCGGTGTGCGGCCTACCTTAGGGCGACTGCATTTGGCCCATCGTCTTAGTATACGAGTACAGTACACAACATTTCGGGAAATAGACACCAGTATCCGCCCTCGGGTAAAAAGGTGGGGGATCATCTACTCAGGTGGGTCCGACAGAGATATAATCTTATGACTGAAAGGGGTAACAAATCCCAGCTTTCGTACATGTTTATGAAAGCAATGAAAAAAAAAGAACATGTAATTCTTCCTTAGGCTAAGCTGATGACGAAGCGAAACATGACTCACCAAGTATTAAGCTCCAGCCAAAGCGTATGTAACCACGGTACATACAAATTCCCAACTACTCGCCGACATCAGTGGCATAAACAATGCCTCGTGAGTTCTCTTCTCACGTTTTCTGGCAATGCAACTGACATCCAAATAAAAATTCTTGGTTGTTTAAAACAAAGGTTCCTTCAAAGATTTTATCAGCAGCAGCTTCTTAGTCTACTTTCTATATTTATTAATGGAAGACAAGCGCAAATAACCACGCTGTTGAAGAATGAACCACACAAACAATTTGGCGCACAAGAAGTTGCGCCTTACAGCATGTCCCTGCAATTAAATCGTTTCTAGCCCCCTCCCCAGCATAATGAAAAACATTAGTTACCGTGTCCGAGTCTCTCTTAAACCTTATTTGTTTCAACATACTTAAGCTGTGCGCCGCTTTGGAGTTGCTCCTAACAATACACCACCATTTTATGTAGGCCTATGTGAAATTACAGGAGTTTTTCAATTGACCTAATCCTTCCAGCCGCACTATGGTGGTGGGGTCGACTCACCATCTAACAGAAATGAGTACCTGGAATCTTCCTGGGGATAAATGGGGGCCGGTGCGTAAAGCTGACAATCCCAAAGCTATCTGTGAGCCGACTGTCTAGAAAATGCTGAAGCCTCGACGTCTCACAACCCTATGGGCCTCTAAAGCCTGTTACATGGATAGTTTTACCTTTTTAATGTAAAATTACAAAACAGTATTAGTGCTGGAATATAATTTCCTTTATACGATATATAAGAATTACTTGGAAGCCTGACAGACAACAAAAGAGGAAGCGCATTACAAAATGTGAACGTGAACGACGAGAATATTTAAGAACTTCCGACACCAAGAGAAAATAAAGTACACTCAGATGACAGCCTAAACGCGCGTTATAATAGTTATCACTTACTCATGGAGCTGAGCCCTTCTGGAGAAGCCGCCAATTCTGCAGCTACTCAAGAATTTCCCAGAATTTTATGGAACCAAAAGGTTCATTATCGTGTTCACGAGAGCGCTCCTCTGGTCCCTATCCTGATCCAGATCAATCCAATCCATATCATCCAATCCTATCTCTCTAAGATCCATTTTAATATTGTTCACCCACCTACGCCTTGGTCTTCCCAGTGGTCTCATTCCTTCTCGCTTTCCCACCAATATCCTACGTGCATTCCTCCTCTTCACCATTTGTGCTACACGCCCTGCCACCTCATCCTCGACTTGATAATTCTAATTATACTTGGAGAAGAGTACAAGTTATGAAGCTCCTCATTATGCAGTTTTCTCCAACCTCCTGTCACTTCATCTGTCTTCGGTCCAAATATTCTCCTCAACACCCTGTTCTCAAACAGTCTATGTTCCTCCCTTAATGTCAGGACTAAATTTCACACCCATACAGAACCACAGGCAAAATTATAGTTTTGTATATTCTAATTTTTATGTTTTTGGACAGCAGACGAGAAGACAAAAGGTTCTTGACTGAATGGTAGCAAGCGTTACCCAAGTTCAATCTCCTCATAATTTCCTCCAGAATATAATGGTTGTAACAGCATGAGAAATTTTATAGAGAAGCCACACTGATGCGGGAATACAATTTTCTTCATACCACATGCCCAACAAGAACAATGTACTAAAGGCCATGAGACCTTGTGCAAAAGTAACCACCACGAATTACACAGTTTTTTAAATCGCGGATCAGACTTTTCTTCATGGGCCGCCAGTTTCTCTATTCATAATATTTACCAATTTTCCATAACTCAATCTCTTCTGAAAAATCGAAAATGTTTCATTACTGATAGGCCTACATCTTCCAGTAAGTTAAAGTTTCCTTCACATTTCTACTTATCGCAATTATACCTGCAACTTGGAACATGTCTTTAAATTCAGCGTGGCACAGTGGAGTCATAAGATGGCTATTCCTTGAAGTATTCAATAAATAGATGGGTCATATTCTGGACTACAAAAGGCCATTAAACCGTGCTTAATTTACGTCAAATTTAACTTACAACTCCTCCCGCTGCCGTTGTGACAACACCATTTTCATGATCCGTTGCGGGTTGGACGCTCAAATGGTATTAGCAGTCTACAGCTCCATTACCTGCAATTAAGAAATTAAAGTTTATGAAACACTGATTTGTTCATACAGATGTGCCTGGGCATCGGGCGCTAAAGGAAGGCGTTTACGAGGCTTGAAGATAAGAGCAGATGTATGCATACTTTACATACATACACACAATAACCGGAAAAGCCAGTTTCGGATTCTGTTGACCATTTTCCTTTTAGGTAAAAGACGAAGCCAAGTACACAACGTACACACATGACTGCCAGCGAGCGTGATGTTTGTGTCCAGGGACGAAACAGTGAGAACCTGGACAATTTTGGGTTATACTTTTCTTAATGCATTACATTTTTTCTTCTATTTTTAGAAAAGGTGATAGTCTTGCGTAAAACTGAGCTACAAAACGAATTTAAGATTCATTTTTGAGCGCTGTGGGAAGCTGGCACTATTTCAGAGTTAAGGAGAGCGCTTAAAACAACACGACAAATCCACACCCTGCTGCTTAAATGTTCGGTACAGACAATTCCGTTTACTTTCTCACATATGATTGACCTTGACGACGCTACATAGACCACTGTTAGTTAGTGAATACAGAAAAACAGTGAAATCGGTCCGGCCGATGAGGCTGGTCTCAACAGAACGTACATTTCGCGTTTGGGTCCTAGCGCGCGTACCGTTCCATTCCTAGGATACGACCCACATAGTTTTATTTTAGATGGTCTCCATAAATGACTAAAATTGAATCAAAATCGTTAGAACTGTTTCCGAGAATGCCTCCTGTACTTTCCGGGCCCACGGAATGTTCAGATTAATGGACATCGACAGAGATAGGTAAACTCTTGATTATCCAATATGAATAAAATCCATCCAGCGATCAGGCGCTTGTAAGACGCATATCGATACACAGACTTTTCATAATCAGTCAAAAACTCGATACCGATATCTTTTTGCGATCACAACACTGCCTCATATACACCAGCACTGAGTGACTCTCTTATTCGTGTTGGCGTTATTCTCCGCTGCCCTGCCTTGTGATCAGTTTGGTGATGTAACCAGAACAAGTTCACTCATGATATTCATTCGCATAGGGGCACACAGTAGTGTAGTTGGTAGAGGCACTACGCTACAAGCCGGAAAGTCGCGGTTTCGAATTCCGACGAGGTCATTTGATTTTTCAATTCACCTAATCCTTCCAGTCGCACTATGGCCCTGGGGTCGACTTAGCCTCTAACAGAAATGAGTACCAGGAATCTTCCTGGTGGGTTAAGGGCGGCCGGCGCGTAAGGCTGACAAACTCACCGCCATCTGTGAGCCGACTGTTTAGAAAATGTTGACGCCTCGACGTCTCACATTCCTATGGGCCTCGAAGGCCTGTCGATGGGACGGTTTTACCTTTCTTCATCCATTCACATAAATAAAACAGCTGAACGGGCACCATTATCACTACATACAACTTCCATGGCCAGCTTTACAAATACGCCCTACTCTCCCTAAGACATGAATAACGGTGTTACAGCTAAAACAGAAAGCTGTTCTTAAGAATGTGTCCTTAGTGGGTTGTGACACCATACAGTTCTGTGGGCGGACAAAGCCGTTTCGGAGGAACATATGCCTCCATCTTCATGGCTGAAGAATGTAGGTTCAGAATAGGCTTGGTTAAGGGCACATTACATGGTTGGTCTCATAAGACCCAAAGTAAAGAGGCAGAGAGGAACCTCGTCCTATCCAATTGGCAGAAACGGACTAAGCACAGCCCTTTTTAAGGAGTATACTATCGTCAAGGCGCGAAGTGGAATAGTGAGAGAGAATGGAGTGTTTCTGAATCCAGTGTTGTCTTCGGGAGGACCGGAAAAGGACGCTATCTTCCCTTTCAAAAGCTCAAATTTCCCACCTGACAACAAAAACTTACGGTGGCCCCTGAAATGGATGATTCTGTCCTTTGCTAGATTCCACTTTTCTCCTGTTCTCTCTCGCTATTCCACTTTCTACCTTGACCAAAAACCTGTGTACCCCTCAAAACTGTAGCTTTTTGTACATATCGTTGGCTCGGATCGGGTTCCTTTCCTTTGCGCGCTCTCCTTGGGTCTCACGGCAGCCCTCCTTGTAACTTCCTTATGCAACAAAGGCTATTTCTGAACCTACACACTTCATTCTTGAAGATGGACGCAGAATGCTCCTCCGAAACATCGCTATTCGCTCACAAAACTACACGGTGTCACAACCCAGAAGACGACAATCTGATCTATTATCACCGTTAAAACATCAAGACTTATCATTCGCACGACCAAGCGTCACAGACAACTACAAGACAATGCTTCTCCATTAATTAGCACACTATCGTGTACAAAGGGAAAATTTCTCTCCAGCACCTCGTATACCACTTCATTGGAGAACGTTAATTACATGGATTGACAAAAACGCCAGTCAACGAAAGCTTTTCACTTCTCGAAAATGTTTCTACTAACGCACATCAAGATCTGTAAAACAAATGAATCACAGAATACGTGTATCAAACTCAAGTAATTCAGAAACTTTCCCTCGTACTTGAAGGCAAGTGCAGGGAACCCAATGATGGTAAGAATACTGTGACAAATCCAGCAAGAAGGGTACAATAACCACGAAGTGGTACGAAGTCTACTGCAAGACAGGGTTAAATTTATGTAACAAACGAAAAGACGAACCTTCTCCCACCCGGCCAGGTACTGTAACAGAGGACATCATACACATCGTGGGGTATTCATGAGTTTGGTTATGTATTGATCGAAACATTCCTCGCATTCCGCCCACCAGATAGGAATGTATACTTCTTTTCCAATGGACGCGGACGCAGGCGCAGTCTTTACATGTCTCACTGTCACCTTTGAAATATAAATTTCAATTTATCAGCGTCGCTTAATATGCACTATGGTCTAGAACTCACTCATTCTGTGGGCACTTCAGAGAAATGTGACGATGTGAATATCTGAACAAAGGAGAGCCGAAGAAACACACGACTAGGCAAAATTACATAAGGAAGAGTTTCATAATTTGTATACTTAATATTTGGACGATTAAATCAAGAACGGTGGGACGGACAAGGCACGCAGTACCCACCGGAGGAACTAGAAACGAATAATGTAATGCTGTTTGAAAAACATCTCGCAAGGCCAGCTTCAGAGACGTACAATATACTTGCAGATGGGAAGACAATACTAAATGGATGGCTAGAGAGAATTGGTTCTGGACACGGTCCTGGGTGAGTGTCGGAACATGAAGAACCTTTACGATCCATAAAAGCACAATAATTTCCTTACAAGATTAAGGCCAAAACGTAGGTGGACGGACAATATTAAAATGGATCTTAGAGAGAAAGGATGGGATGGTGTGGATTGGATTGATCTGGCTCAGGATAGGGACAACTGCGGGGCTCTTATGAACACGGTAATGAACCTTCGGGTTCCATAAAATCCTGGGAAGTTCTTGAGTAGCTGCACAACCGGCGACTTCTCAAGAAGGGCTCAGCTCCGTGAGTGAGAGAGATTACGATACTTCAAAAGCGCTATCTTTATTAGTTCCTGCAGACTCTTGAAGTGTCAGCAAATGGCAATGGAAAGTCACGAGTTTGAATAGCGCTACGAGCACGTTTAGGTGTTGATACTTCTTCACGTTTCTTCATTACGAAATTATCCCAGCGACGCAGTTCCTTTCACAGCATAATTTATAATACCATCTGCTTATCAGAAGAAGGGGTGTTCTGATAACTGGCACGTTCTATTTGTGTGCCACAGATTATCCAGCCCCAAAACATATCAAACAAGAAAAAACAACTCCGTAGCCTGTAGTCCGCAAGCGAACTATACCGACCGAGCGACCGCCGCTTGTTTCGCGGAGTTACTACCAAACTTTAGCGGATAGAGGGTGTCACGTGGTCAGCGCAAAGGATGCCCACGGCCTTTAATTTCGGTTTCCCAAACATCTGAATGTCTTTAATTAAATTCAACTTATCATCATCATCATCATCACTGGCACGACAGCCCTTTGTGAGCCCTGGCCTTCCTCAGGGTTGCTCGCCATTCTTCTCTATCCGATGCTACATTCCTCCAGTTCTTTACACCCAAAAATCTTATGTCCTGCTACACACATTCTTCCCATCTTAATCTTGGTCTTCCCACTTCCCTATTTCCTTCTGGTTTAGTATTAAGCATTTTCTTGATGGTTCTATTCTTGCTGGCATGTATTATGTGTGCAGCCCATTCAAGCCTTTTCACCTTTATAAATCCAATAATGTCTGGTTCATTAAACAGTCTGTATAGCTCATGGTTATACCTCTTCCTCCATATTCCATTTTCTTCCAATGGTCCAAAATTCAACTTATACTGTACACAAAACACAATGAAACCACCAATAAGAAAATGAAAAAGTTAATACCACTGAACTCTGCTTGCTGCCTGCTTAATGCTAGTTTCTTGCTTGGCTTATTCTTCGAAACTGAACACCGAGGCAACATCGTCCTCTGAAACGTCGGTTCACTTCCAACGGACTATATGCCGTTATATCCCGGCAGAGAAGGCTCTTCTTAACCACAGCTGTGATGACCTAATGTCCTGCAGAGATACGATAATACAAATAATTCTTCTCATATATGCTTCAAACGAGCACCAAATTATAAGAATAAAAAAGTTTTATATAGACTGGTCCAGGCATTCAAAAGTTAATAGGGGGAGGGGAAATTCACAGACACAGACAGCATGGATATCGCATTAGCCTACTTTTCAAAATAAGGAACGCAGGCTACAAAACTGACTTCAACGCAGTAAAAACCCAATCACCAGTTTATTTCGTTCCGCCCTCCTCCCCCCAAAACTGAGATTATTTTTCTGAAACAATCGAAACATCTGTATTAGTGTAAACCCACCTATTACGATCCCGAATAAAGGATTTTTGCAGCACAATCAATTATATTTTAATTAAATGTATTTATATATGTGTGTGGACACACAAATTTGGTACAGGGCAGTTTATTACTTACTATCTAGAACAAGAGTCTCCAAACTACGGCCGGCGATGTGATTTTATCCGGCCCGCGAAAGAATTGTGCAGAAATGCGCCAATTGAACTAATTTTCCAATGAGTGCAGATAAATGTGATTCCGAGCTTACTGACCTGTCATATTATACTGCAGTTCGATGGCTTAGCTGTGGAAAGGTTCTTTCGCGCTTCTTTCAGCTCAGGAATGGAACTGATATATTTCTTACAGAGAAAAACCACCACGAACCACTTTTATCAGATACCGAGTGGCTTTGAAAATAGCATTTTTTGCTGATCTGGTGAACCATATGAATTTAAAGTTGCAGGGTGAAAATAACTTAGTCTGTGGTTTATTTGCATTTATCAAGGCATTCGGAGCAAAGTTGATACTTCTGGAAAGCCAAGTGAAAAACTGTAACTTTGTTCATACGCTATACTGTGCAGAGTTGCATAAAAAGGGTGAAGCAGAATTTCCTTCCTCGTTTGCAAATTTAGTCATTTCAGGTTTGAAAGAACAATTTCGAAAGGGATTTGCTGGTTTGGATTCCAGTGCTCAGGAAATTTG
>NW_019730118.1:873931-874699 GCF_002891405.2 Cryptotermes secundus | reverse complement strand
ATTTGTGATGAAAATATGAGCATTTGTTGCTACTGTCTGTTGTCATTAATATACGATAATTTATTCTCACGTACTTTGTATTTAGTTTATGAAATTCTGTGCTCTCAATAAAACTCATTTACCTAGAGTTATTAATTTCTCATTTTATCCGGCCTGTTGAAAGTGCTGAATTACCTAATGTGGCCCGCGGTTCGAAAAGTTTGGAGACCCCTGATCTAGAATAACATGTTTCGGTAATTTTCCCGTGTTCGGCAAGCCGATGCTCAATGCTCAATATAAGCCAGGAAATGTACGCATAGTGGCCTTACTGTTTATCTCGAAATCTTTACGATCTAGGGAAAGAAGGTATACTCAGCATGTGTCGTGTTTCACTGCGATATACGTGTATACACGTAGGTCACGTGTGAGGGGTTTGTGTGGCTGATAACAACGGGTTCTGCATTGGATGACTAGATTTACTGACACTTCTGTACAATCATAATCAATTATAACAGCTCACAATCCATGGCGGCCTAAGACTCGTTCCATTCCTTACTGGACTAGGAGTGTCTTCGCTTCTGCGGGACCGACTTGGTTCTGATTTACGAATCGGTCACTTCATCAGCTTCCGTTGTCCGCTGTTAACACTCCACAGCTAAGCGGCCTCCGTAGTCTAGAGGTAACGTTCCCACCTCATGACTCGTCGTACGCGGGTTCAAATACCCGGCGGAGGTCGTCGAATTTTTAAGGGCAGAAAAATTCAGGGAACAAGTCCTCCGGACTTTAAGC
>NW_019730118.1:840701-873810 GCF_002891405.2 Cryptotermes secundus | reverse complement strand
AGTAGAGCCGGTCTCGCTGGCTGGGCGGGACTGATGGTAAGCACCAATACCGGTAGGATATAGAGACTGGTAGAAATCATAGAGGGAAGCACAATGGACCACTACAGGTCTAAGTGCATGGGGAAACCCACCCTCTCTAATAACTAACTAACACTCCACAGCTGAACACTGAAATCTCTTCCGCATGCCGAATGACTGAACTACGACTCTCGAATGACGGCTCGCTTGGGAATGAACTCTCATCTGACTCTTTTATTTACTCAGGAGCGAACCGAGTATGTCGCCGTGTCTTACAGTTCCTCTGTTATTCTGTCATCCGTTTCCATGGAAACATGTGTTTGCGAGCCGTTGGCTACCAATGAACTATTCCGGTTTTCAGGCGTCATGTCACAATATGCACACATTTCGTTGGTTGCGCTCGAGGTATGCTCCAACACATGTCCTCATGTAAAAGGGTCCGTTACTTTTGTCGTACTGAAAGTCATGAGCAACAATTTTTTGTAAAGTAACATGCTTTATTATTGACAAACCAAATACATCACCTCAATCTACAGACCTTTCTTTATTTTTCCACATAATCACCACTTCTTTGTACAAATTTCTCCAAGCGTTCTGGGAGTTTGAAAATTCCGTTCCAGCCATTCGAAGACACTGACGAACTGCTTTCCGAATTGCCTCCCTTGTCTCAAAACGTTGTCCACGCAGCTGATCCTTCACAAATCCGAAAATATGGTAGTCGGAGGGTGCCAGATCATGGCTACATGAGGGATGTGGAAGAACTTCCCACCCCATCTTTGCACTTGCTTCCAATGCGAGGCGAGCGGCGTGGGGGCGAGCGTTGACATGCAGGATGATGATGTTTCGTCCCGGACGTTGATCGCGCAATGCACGACGGAGCTTGTGCAGCGTCTGGACATAGCGAGCAGCATTGATGGTTTGCCCAGGTTCCAGGTATTCGGCCAGAACAAACCCCTCTGCACCCCAGAAGACTGTGCACATCACCTTCGCAGCTGATGGCACTGTCTTTGCCTTCTTTTTTGATGGAGAATGCAAATTGTGCTATTCCATACTCTGCAGTTTCGTTTCAGGCTCGAAATGGTGAAACCAGCTTTCGTCACCTGTCACAATACAGAGCAAAAAATCATCGCCTTCGTGTCGATATCTCTGCAGCAGTTCTGAGGTGATGGCTTTTCACTGACTTTTGTGGTCTTCGGTCAATAACCGCGGGACCCAACGAGCACAAACTTTCCTATATCCCAAGCTTTCAATCATCTCCTGTACTGCACTGTGCCCTATTCCAAGTTTTCGGGCTATTGTGTCCACAGTCACACGCCTGTCATCTTGAATGATCTCATCCACTCTTTCCTTGTTGCGTTCAGTTGAGGCTGTTCGAGGACGACCGCTCCGAGACTCATCTTCGATGCTGGTGTTGCCATCTTTAAAATGTTTCACCCATCTTCGAACACTGCTCGCACCCATGCACACACTTCCATGAGCACGCTGAAGTCTCTGGTGAATTTCTGCAGCAGGGATTTCCTCTTTCACAAGAAATTCGATGACAGCACGCTGGCGAAACGACATATCGTTGTCGGCCATTTTGTTAGGAGTGATACTGGTCACGTGATGCAAGCTATTGACGTCACAAGACACTCGAGGTTAACACAACAGCTGGTTCCACCTACCACCGTACTCTCTTTTGTCTACTGTTTCCAGGTTGTATGCAAAAAGAAGTTGCTCATGACTTTCGGTACGACCTACGTATATCAAAATTTTCCAATATCGAATTTCATAAAGACCTGTTCAGATGTTCTAGAGCTGTTTCGTGCATATAGACGGGTGGGACGGACGGAACTTAATACACACTGCACAGGACTGTGGCCGTGTCTATAACTAATTAACTCTGTTTTAGCAATTTATCAAACGACAGTGCACGCATTGGTGATAAGAAAATTAAATTAATAGCTATATTCAAAAACACTGTGAACTCGTGCTTCGGTTCACGGCCGAAGTGAGTTCTTTGCAACAGGCCTGTATATGAACTTTGAAATCATAAGTTTAGAACACAACACCACTGTCTTTCCGGAACTGCAAAGGAAAATGAACTGAAGCTGAAATTTAAAATATCGTCTCCTATTTATTAAAACTGCAGAAATCTGCAATCCACTTCGGTCGGCCATCGATTCCTACGAGTCAATAGCAGTAAATTGCCCTGATTACTGCTGAAAATGCAAAGCTCTTAAGAACACCCGAAAAGATTATCAAGATTTTAAAAGGCAATGGAAATGCAAAGCTTAAATGACAAGCTACTAGCATTCGTGGTACGTTACAAACTCTTTACAGGTTAATATGGGATATCCTGACATGCAAATTTTGGTGTCCGGTTGCCTACATGTCATTCTCTGTTGTAAAATCCCACTTCTTTCAAAGGGATAAAACTGGACACCATAAAAATGGAACCCAATGATGTCACTAGATGGCGGTATTCGTAAAATATGCACAAGAACGGTGCAAGAACCCCATTTTTATAATGTTACGAAATTACACAGATGTCACCACTTATCGTACTTCCATCTGCAACCGATGAAATGAATTCCATGGTACAAAGTTGGTGGAAGTAGGCATGCTCCCCACCGTGTTTCAAAATGAATTAGGTCCTTATTTTCTTCTTCCTCCTCCTCTACTTTCACGCATTAGGCTCTCTGGCCGGTTCCCACTCAGAATTAATCTGAATCTACAGATCTTATATACTGTTTGGTAGGACTCCTTGGGAGGGTGATCAGCCCGTCTCAAGGCCGCTATTTACATGGGGTCAATACAAACATAAGAAACGCGGAGAGACAGCCATGAGGACCAGGTTTCGAACCACGATCCAAGTGTTTGTGAGGGCGAAGACAATTCATAACTTAGACTGCATGCCCACTGTTAGTTCCTTATAACCTTCGTTAATATAATTAAACAAGATTACTCTTAAGGCGTATTAAGTGTACAAGCCCAGTATGCCTCACTGCTAACTTTTCCGTACCACAGTACACTACTACCAGAAAGCGAAATCCCTGTGCATTATGCTGCGTGTACTTCAAGAGATGTCTTTCAACCACGTATGAAAATGGTTCTCTCTAGCTTCCCACGCGTCCTGTAGGCTTGAGCCCAAAGACAATGCTCCTTTGGTCCGTCACTGATTGTGGCAGTACTTTCAGACAAATTCTTTCACGCAAGTCACGACTGTAAATACTTCTTCCTGGAAGTGACGCAGGCTGCCTGCCATTCGGCAGAGAACACTGTGATACTCGGAGATCGTACCGCACTTTTTCCAGATGGGCTACAACGAAAGCACAAGAAAAGAATGAAAAGAAAGAAAAGAAATACGAGAACACTGACAAAAACAAAGAAGTCCGGCACCAGAACAGAGAAAAAAAAAAAAAACTGGCGTGTCATTCATCTTCAGAGTACTAGAAAACACGACATAATGCAGTCGGATAGCGGCACCTAACACTTATCGGTCGCGATATTCGTCGTCAGGTTCTTCGCGATGAACAAGTCGTCCAAACAGCTAGTGGTGTGGGGATTCCCATACACACACGGTTACCATGGCATATTCGGAAACTTAGCATCCCTTCACTGGAAGTAACAAACCGGCTTAAACAACCACGTTGAATACGGTAAAGAACATCTTAAATTCCAATAAAAGAATCAAACTACTAATATCCTTTCACGCAGGGCTTTCAATCGAACTTATGTGGCATTGGCATGGCTAATGCCGGTTCGTAAATTCTATATAGCAATATACTAGCCTACATACATAAAACATGAAGAAAAAACATTTAAAACCCCGTAACTTATTAGTACTCCGTTTCCTTTTAACGGCGAAACAGTTCGTGATTAACTTTACTCCGTACAGACCTCTTAGGCCGTGCCATAGCTCAGGCGGTTAGCCGTCGGCTCCCCACCTCGGCGGCCCGGCTTTGATGCAATGTCAGGTAATACAGGATTTGTGATAAAGTGGCACTAGTTGCAACGAGCTGATCACCCGCCCAACGAGTCCTACCGAATGTGTAAGATCTAGAAAAACCGAAGTGAACGGAGAAGTTCATGGAGGCAGGCCTAGGCCCACTGGGGCTGTATTGTCAAGAGAAAAAAAAGTGACACCAGGGCAGGTTTTCGTGAAGTACTTCAGTTTCTCTTGTCAATTCTCATTCCACCGACTGCTTCACACTCATCATCATCATCATCATCATCATCTATCATCCGGGGCTTGTACAATAGGCCAGTTAGTGGCCGACGTACCAAATGGATTGCTTCACTCCACCCCAAGAAAACAACAACAAAAAAAACTATAGACCTCTTCGATGCACCAATAGTCTTATCGGCCGGATCGTCAGAAAGAGGACGCCGACGTCTGGATTGTCGGGTGGACCCTCAGAAATGAGAAAGTGAAGTCGTGTTACGTACGGATGTCTTGACTACTAAAAATTCCTCCTTGCGATAATTCTTATATTGCAAATAACCATTGTTATACGTGAAAATACTGTATTTGCACTCGTATTTTTACTGACAAATGTGAAATGGTATGGTACCAGTCCAATTGCATCGGGCCTTAAATGGAGAAAATTTCGAACTACTCCTCCAAAGGGAAGATATCGCTTAATAACGGGAACAAAACAAACACAGGGAGTTTTAGATTAATCCATTTCCACATTTACAATGTTATTATCGCAGTAGTGTTACGCAACCAGGGATACGCATATTTAGAAAGAAAATTGAACTGTGTGTGAAAATATGGGCAAAATGTTTGCTCATCTTCCACTGCAGCGAACAGTACCAAGACTGCAAAGACAGCATTTGAAGTCCATTCTTTTCTAAGCCATTCCAGTTCGAACAACTCTGTTTTTGTTTCACTATTTAATCATTCATATTCATGAATACTACAAGCACTTAAGTTGACTTCCTTGTCTGGAAACAGTACGCCAGCAGTTGACCCGTTACGTCTGAACCCACACTGACGATCTCCAGTAATTTTGACTATGTATGAACTTAACCCAGAGAGAAAGATATTGGACATAATACTGTATGAAGTTGGTAATAGCGATATACCACGATAATTTCTACAGTCAGTTTTATCGCCTTTCCTGTAAATTCGCACAATAACAGACTCCTTCCACTGTTCAAGCAAGTTTTCCTTATTCCAAAGAGTAGTGATGATTTTATGGAACTCAGACCGTAATGTTTCATCTCCTGCTTGAATCAGTCCTGCCGCAATTTGATCAATGCCTAGCTTTTCTTTTCCTTTTCAACTCTGCAACAGCAATTTCAACTTGAAAAGGACTAAACTCAGGCACTAATAGTTCAACAGCATTTACTTCCATCTGCCTTACTCACTCACTCATGGAGCTGAGCCCTTCTGGAGGAGCCGCCAATTCTGCAGCTACTCCAGAATTTTCCAGCATTTTATGGAACCCGAAGGTTCATTACCGTGTTCACAAGAGCCCTCCACTGGTCCCTATCCTGAGCCAGATCTATCCAATCCATACCATCCCATCCTATCTCTCTAAGATCCATTCTAATATTGTCCACCCACCTACGCCTTGGTCTTCCCTGTGGTCTCTCTCCTTTTGGCTTTCCCACCAATATCCTATACGCATTCCTCGTTTCCCCCATTCGTGTACATGACCTGCCCACCACATACTTCCATCTGCCTAATATCACTAACGCCACGCACCTTCAGCACCTGGGAGAAGTAATTTTCCCACCTATTCAAAACGTTGGAATCTGCAAGCAGACTCTCATGATTTACCCAGCTAGTTATAGGTTTGTAAACTTTAACTAATTTACTCCGCGATATGTCTCCAATGTTCTTCTTCTTACTGTATGTTGCAAGTTCGGTAATTTTATCTCTCAAAATATTGTTTTTGTTCCTGAAACGTCTGTATGCTTCATACTTAAACGCTGTAATGAAGTACGTTACGGTCAAAATGTGGCGTAAATCCTACGTTTGGACTGCACAAATTTCTTCGGAACAAATCTCTTAAGTTCAAGTGTGTGTGTGTGAACGTGTCCGCTACGCCATCTCCTAAAACAATCCAGTCTTTATTCCAATTTGCACTTACAGACTTATTTATCGATGCTTTCTTTTGCTCTACTATACAGCATCGAAGTGATGGGGTGATTACTGAATACGGAAAGGGAAAAGATGCAGAGGACCCGGACGTGGCCTAATGCGATGACTCCAGAAGTTTTCTTGGAGTGACTGAGGAAACCCTCGATCACCACCACCTTCAGTCCGAGAAGCTGGTCTCCGGCCCTTCCAGAATACGTAGACTGATAGAGAACATAGTTTTTCAAACTGCAAGTCGCGAACCATTAGTGGGCTATCGAAACTAATTACACATACATACATATAAAGAGAGAAAGAGACATCTTGGAAAACCTAGGAGTGGATGGGAGGATTTTATTAAAATGAATAATAAAAAAATGGGATGGGAAAATAGAGTGGCTAGGGATAGGGCCCAATGACGGGCCCCTATGAATATAGCAATGAAACTTCAGGTTCCATAAAGGGCAGGGAATTTCCTGAGTAGGTGAGCAGCTATTAGCTTCTCAAGAAGCCTCTGACCCAAGTACTCAATACAATGAAGACATTCGGGACAACTAATTGCTGATATATCTGGAAAGCCTCGTCTGCCTTTGGGATAACCTGAATGTTTCACCCGTATGAAGATGCGTTTGTCTTCTATACCATATGGACGGCAAAAGCAACCAAAACGACCAGTTTAACCGTAGTCAGTAATTTCAAGGCCTTATTCGCCCTTCCCATCAAGTGACAGACGCAGCGTGGGCGGTGACAACTGACATCATCGTGCAAAATATTGTGTACCAACAAAACGACCAAAATTTATACGTAAAGGTATAGCTGTCCCTGTGCTTAACTAATTAAGCATTACACCATGAAGACGTATGAGGGAGTGGATATAGTCTATACACCCACGTTCCAAAATTCATACATATTTACAGTAAAATAAATGAATACTGGATAGCTTCGACAATTCAACACTTACCCCCGTACGAAAGTCACAAGGTGGGAAACCGTACAACCTACTCTGTCCTCGTACGCATCACCCCCCCACCCCCGGTTCTGAACTCCACAGTGAGTTCAACGTTTGCAAAGCTACTTGCAACAAGCCGGCAGTCAGCTAGATTTGTACGGATATTGACTGAAATATTCATACTGCCGGAAAAGAAACATTCTACTCAGTACCTTGCTCTGAAATACAATTTATATTCTTCCCTTTATGTAAAATATTAAGTTGCATGCTCATATAAAACTACAGGTACAGGCTAATTATAATTTTATATATTTTAATGGTTACGTCTTTTAATGTTCTTGGGGGTAAAGGGCGGCCGGCGCGTAGGGCTGACAGCCTTGCCGCCATCTATGATCCGATTGTCTAGAAAATGTGGGAACCTCAACATCTCACAACCTCATGGGCCTCCACGTTCTGTTATAGGGATATCTTTACTTTTTACTTTACGTTTTTAGACAGCAGGAAGGAAAACGAAAAGATGCTGCACTGAACGGTAGCAAGCAATGTGAATCTGTTCATGACTTATTCATGAACGCAACTGGGAAAGACAAACCAGTTAACAGTTTACTGCGAGATCCACATGAAACATACAAATCCCCTGCCAGCAGAATGCAGAGTTTTAGTACACTACGGTAGGTGGTACGTATATTCTAGAGCGAAGTTGAAAAGAATTGGTTACTGAGGATCCCCTTATTTCAGACCACTGTGAAGAGGAAACACCTCTCGCGCTTCGGTTTCACGTCAACATTTATTGAAGATTTAATTTAAATACACTTTAACTGATCCGATAAGAACGAAATTATGTTTTCACAACAATATTCTGTGTACATTTTTCAAAACAAAAGCGCTTAAAATAATCTAGTCTCCGAGGTAAAACACGAATTCCAAAAGAAAGATACATCTGTCCACACTACTTAATGTACCCGCGTCAAGCACATTACATAACGGATGTGTACGGAATCTTATATAGCAAGCTGTTCCTGTGTTTAACTAATTAAGCACTACGTCATGAAGACGTATGGGGGAGCGGATGTATAGACCCACGTTTTCTTGACCTCGGCACTAATTGGAGGTGAGTGGTCAGAGTGACGCCCCGGCCGCTTTACACCCGGGGAAAGAGCCCGCGGTACCCATTGGATAGGAAGCTGGGTGGGCTCCTGAGTTGGTCTGGACGACATTGAGAAATTAAAATTCTTGCCCCCACCGGGACTCGAACTCCAGCCAGTAGCCAGTCGCTATACCGACTGCGGTACCCCGGCTCTTGAATCTAGTACTGACAGCAAAAACGAAAGATATTTACTTTTATCACGAAGTAAGTCTGCAATCTAGATAATGAACAAGGTACCGCCTCAGCACTTAGAGGCTGTCCTAACAGAAAGAAAACGTGTGTGGGGCGTAGGGTATTCTAATGAAGGCCGATTCCTTTCATTTTAAAAATATCACAAGTTCGTGCGTCTCTGTGCAGGTACTTTTCGTGATGACTGCTTGTGGATATATTTTTGTACTCCTTTAGGATACTACCCAACAGAAGTTGTTGACATCAGCCAAACATAACATTTCTTAGATTCTAAAGGGTTCTGACGATGGTGGATGACACAGAACTGCTGGGATTTTTTGGACTTTTTCCATTGTCCGGAATTCCAGGTAACAGAGGACACGACGTTTCGGAAACTGGATCTGTTTCTGTCTTCAGGTGAGAAAGGAAGACATCTACTCAGTTAGGCCCCTTAGAAAGAGGTAATCCCAATTACTGGTCCAGTGATTGAGATTAGCTCTTTCTACGGGGCTCAACTGAGTAGGTGCCTCTTCCGTTTTCACCTGACGACGGAAAGAGGTCCAGTTTCCGAAACGTCGTGTCCTCTATTACCTTGAATTCCGGACGATGGAAAAAGTCCAAAAACCCAGGAATTCTGTATAACATTTCTGTTTATTAACTTATATGCCTTACGAGTAATCCACTGTGCTACAAATTTCGTATCGCTTGCATTTTAAAGCGATCAACGTTTTTGGCCGATTTCTAAAAAGTGCTAATGCATATAAGCGACTATAGGTTATATTCATAGTTTTCTTCTTGTCTCGGGCCTACTGTTTTGAATACGGCAGAAATCAAATCGGTGACACCTATATAGAACTGCTGCCATTCTGGACCATTTCCATCCTTGTCTCTAATGGCAAATTAGTTTCTGTCGATATGGCAAGTCACTGTATTAAACAAATATTTTGTTAAAGGGCTACCAATCACGTGGGGGGAAAACTTAAAAAAAAATTACACTATCCTACGTACAAGGCAAAGACTTTAGAGCACCATGATGTGAAAACGCAGGGGGGCCTCCACGAATAGAAGGTTGGTCCGCTATACGGGACGCCAATTTCGCGCTCTGCAACCACTGCAGGTTTTTAAGACCCAGAAGCAATATGACATTTTAATGACTGCGCTTGCCGGGTACATATAAACAGTACCTGATTGTACTGGAACTCTAAGATACAGGTGTCCGTGAATGACTGGTGCACTTTCAGGCATAAAATACGAGGAAACTACAAAGTCTATCCACACACAACCGATATCAGGGGAAAGTCAAATTCTCAGAGATTTTAACATTGACGGTATATCTCCGTAGTACTTATCTTTACCGCCAGGCTTCGCAATTATCAAAAACAGCGTCTCCCATAGAGAATTGCTTTTGCGTAATTGAGTACGCGGAAACAAATTCGTGCACCAGTGTTCTGCGGGCCAGGACACTTCTGTGGGGTTATTTAAAGGAATAAGTGTTTGTGTCACCTCTACCACTGGATATTGATGCAGTGAAGTTCAGAATTACAGCAGCTTTCGAGATAACTAGCAGGAACATGTTAGAAAGAGTATGCGATGCGCTGGATTACAGACTGGACATTGTCGTGTAGCGAATGGAACTCACATCGAGCCATCTTTAGGATATGTAAAACTTTCAGAGTTTGTCATTAAAATGGCGCTAGTTACAGCTTTATAGCTGTAATAATTACCTTGGTATAACAAATCAAAAGCATATCAATCATTTACGGACACCCCGTACTTGTAGTTCATCACTGCCGTTCAGTTTCACGAATTCATCAAGAGTATAAGACCTCTGTGGTACACGGCGCCTAATATGTCCTTGTTCCAGTTTCCAACACTTCCAACGGCGAAACTAGTGATGTCAACCCCGAAATGCTGACGAGTCAGACGATGCTGATTAGCATAAAAATGTGACAACAAAGTAACTTACTGGCAAGCCGTCATCGTGCTTACCGAGTACGGGTTGTGTAAGATACTATTACTCTAGTGCTGTCTATTAAATATGTAGAAATGGAATGATTTTAGTAATAATATGCAAAATATACGGACCGGTGATGGAAAATATTATATGGAGGATAAGATACAATGAAGAGATAAACAAACGCTTTACTGAAAGGAGAAGCTACAGTAAGATTTATCAAGTCACGGAGAATAAGATGGTTGGGACATGTCGAAAGAATGGAGGAAAATGTAATGCCAAAGAGAATGTTAAAAGGAAGGCTCTATACCAAAAGAATAAAAGGAAGACCCAGGTTGAGATGGCCAGACGATGTTGAGAGCGAGCAGAAGATGAAGGTGAAAGGATGGATAGAGAAGATGAGGAACTGAGAGCAGTGGAGACTGGTTGTAGAGGAGACCAAGGCTCACCCAGGGCTGTAGCGCCGAGTGGTAAGTAGGTATAAATGATTTTTGTTTATCATGGTTGCAGATGGGAAAGATTTCCTCGTCCTCAGTACAAGCAACTGCATCAATAATGACAACATTATTTTCGGGTGGGCCACCAATAATCCTGAACAGATCACTCATCTGTAACTGACTTCGCATATAATTTCATATACGAGTATGTACACACATAAAAAACTTTAAAAAAGTTTAGTTTTCGAAGCTGGCCACTTTGCTTTTGTTTGAAACAGCAGACCGACAAACTCTTCACAGTCTGTACACTTAGCATGATTTAATCAAGGAGGGTGAGGTGAGTGGGCCATAGGACGGATGAGAAATACATACAAACATTTTGGTTTCAACACCAGAATGACATATCACCTGGATGACAGGCGTAGATAGGATATTACAATACGAGTAGACTTTAGAAAAATACGGCGAAGGAGTGTATAGAAGCCGGGATAGCGCGGTCGGTATTGCGACTAGCTACGGGCTGGACGACCAAGGGGTCGGAGTTCGGGTCGCGGTAGGGTCAAGAATTTTCTCCACGTCGTCCAGCCAGGCTCTGGGGCCCACTTAACCTATCCAATGGGTGCTGGGGGCTCTTTCCCCGGGGGTAGAGCGGATGAAGTTGACCACTCACCTCCAGCTAATGCAGAGGTCAAGAAAATGTGGATCTATACATCCACTCCCCCCTACGCCTTCAGGGCATAGTGCTTAATTAGTTAAGCACAGGGACAACTTTACCTTCTTTACTTTTAACGGAGGAGTGTATGGGATCCATACAACTGAGATTAGGGACCAACGGCGGGCCCTTGTAAACTCCGCAATGAACACTTCTCGTTGATTACAAAGCATAATTACTCAATTAATAACTTCTTTTGGTTTTTATTATAAGCAACGTTTCCAAATCTCAGACCCAACAAAAGACACACATACGTGCTTGCATGTACAGATAGTGACATTCTGTTTCCTAACAGCCCATATCAATATCGCTCATAGCTGTTTCCCCCTGCACTACGAACGTTCACGACTAAAAGGTTAACATTCAACGCAAGAATGTTATGTTCATTACTACAATCCAAGCACGCACAAACAAAATGAAGAACTAACATTAATTAAATGAGCATGGAAATTTATGTAAATATCGGCTCCTGGGTGGGCACCACACCCGGTCTGGAAGCTGTGGAGTACAGAAGAATCTTTTGCCCCCTGGCAGCAACTGAACCCCGGTCATCCAGCACATTACCATACCGACTGAGCTATCCCGGCTCCTGATGTAAGCTACTTACAAATTTATTTTAATTTTACGCGAGAACATCTAAAAGCAGATATAGGTTGAGCAGGACGAACAGTCGGGCTGGGACAAAACATTAGCGACCTGGTCTGTAACTTCCAGACCTCCTGCTTGTGTAGACCACTACTCCGTATGGTATGCCGAAGGTCAGCAGAATTTTTAGAATGGACATCTGTTGATACGAGCAAGTTTTTATATGCCCTACTTTCTCGGTACTCGTACAAGAATAGAAAATGCACAAACTGATCTTCAATCCTACACCTAACGTTGTCATGCATCAATATGCATTCTAATGGTCACATCTAACATCGCTCTATAACACAACAAGTAGGTCATGCGAAACACATCACTGTTAACAAGCAAGTGTCTCAAAGGTCGACTTCAATTTCCTAGACAAGCAGCTCAAGTTCGTATGGAACTAGTAACTGAAGTTTAGAGGGTCTTTCAGGTGGCTACCTTAGTAGTTGATAAGGGAAACCGTGTGAACTGTGTCAATGAGAAATACATTATACGCACACTTCTCTTTTGTTCCGACTTACATGCGTTGTTCTTCCGCCAATCTTCTTTCATCCAAGTAATTAGACCATATCTCCTTCTCCCACCAGTTTTCGATATAATGACCACACGTCAAAGCAGACAGAATTCTTGTCTGGCTCCGCTCAGTTTTCCTATTGCATGTAAAAGTGACACTGTAGAGCATGCACCTTTGGAGATTAATTCTCATTTGCTAACCGACAATTATTTAAATTGCAGAAAAATGAAGTTCTCGCTATTTTCTGATTAGGCGTCTGATGGGACACTACAGCGAATCGTCTGTAGAATTCCAGGGACGATAATACTATGCTGAAAAACCAATGGATCGCCCAGACTGGTGCCTGTATTGAGTCATTTTATCTTAGGGTTTTTGTCTTCATTTGACAAGTTTTCTTTCACAATAGTTTACAGATAAATGCTTCACGTCTAGAACACTCTCTTCTTTGCAAATGACGCAGTTCCAAATATACCGAAAGATAACGCAGAGAAAAATCAAGATAAAAAAGGTAAAGCTATCTCTGTAAACGGCCGTGGATGCCCATAGGGTTGCGAGACGTCGAGGCTCCCACATTTTCTAGATAATCGGCTCACAGACAGCGGCGAGGTTGTCAGCCTTACGCACCGGCCGTCCTTTACCTCCAGGAAGATTCCTGGTACTCATTTCTGTTAGAGGCTGGGTCGATCCCAGGGCCATAGTGCGGCTGGAAGGGTTGCGTAAACTGAAGAAAAAATCCCCCTCATCGGGACTCGAACCTGAGACCTTCCGGCTTGTAGCATAGTGCCTCAACCAACTACGCCACGGCGTCCCTCGATATCGAGGAATATCTGTCAAAAAATAATTTCATACTGCTCCAACTTAATGCCTACATTACAAGAAGCCGAAATCAAAATGTACTGAGTTCTCTACATTCCATCACACAAGTTGATGATACATGACGTAAAATGGCGCCTCAATGAAGTTTTGCACTCGAAATATTGTTCGATGTAACGGGTTCTTGATTAAATACAAGGAAAAATAATTTCTAGTTGCACGCAGTGCGCTGTATGTGGTGTGAACAGTTCTGCTACACTGGGTTACTCTCTACAATACATTAACATAAAGATCAATAAGGTATGCAGGCTCGCAAAGATCATCTGGAAAACTGATGTACTTCAAACTGAAGTAGCATACATACCTCTCCAATCACGTTTTGCCAGGCAATTCAACATAACGATATAAAGAAAGCACGCTGCAAAAGAAGACACCTCACTTAACCGGTGCCGATTATGAGGTACTCTTTCATACAATTGGGCGTAATTCAAAATAAATTAAGGCATCGTGACCTGTCACATACGGTAGTATGACTGATATGCATGCAGCACATATATACTAATTTGAGCACTTCCGTTCCATCAATTCCTCGCCGAGGTTATTACGTCACTATGTTATTTACGAAACAAGGTTCATACACAGACCAGATGAGATGGTGCTGGCAAAGGTACACCACACCTTTCAAATGCTCACCTAACAGACGGCTGCTGGAATCACTTGGCACCTTTGGTGAAAATTCTCCCTCTTCAAAACTCACTCTCACCACACCACAAAAGCCGTGTAACGGGACGGGACTGTGGTTTGTAGCATGGTCCAAACAGTGATGGGTATCAAGTAGCGACGTCAAATTCGGAAACGTATACTGGCTGAACGACTGATGAAACAAGAATACTGCTTTCAGGTCTGAAGGAGACGTAACCGAAAGACACAATGACTGGTTACTACGATTTACTGGTCAGAAGAAACGCACCCACAGCGCAAGTTTCTCCACAGAAAGTCGCCGTGGGGGTGATCGATACCGCCCACCCTACACAATTCTACTGGACGCACACTACTGGTTGTCATGGACGTAAGGAACCCACGTAATATGTCCGCGAATTCCTAGTCCAGAGATTTAATCCTCTAATGCGCTGCTTCATTTCCCTTCCTCAAAATACGTACAAAATTTCAAATCTTTGCAACTAAATACCTCGCATCGAATATGTAACGTCCCGGTCAGTAACGTGTCAATTTCCCGCATTATACTGCGGGACAGGATGTACTATAAAATTTACTGTACTATACAACAGCCGAGCCTGCTACGGCGTTGTGACAGTATTGGGTTCGCTTCGAATCCTCATTCCGATGATTAAATTACTGGAGCAGGCCTATACTCCTATAATTTCTTCTGATTTTGGTACTTAAATATTGCGACGAAAAACAGTCCCTGGTCACTATTACTTGTTAGTCACAGATGCCACGCTTACATGAAATTTACAGCACACTCTAGGAACATTTCCCCGTGTATGAATTTTCCCAATTCCATTTTACGGACACGGTGGAATATCTCGACAAGCACCCATGTTTTTTTAATTAATTTTCAACATTATACATCGTCACACTATCTGCTAAAATTACGTGCTTGGGTTAATTAATTACTATGTCCTGTGTTGCACCTTACAGTGCAGCGTTTCGGTTCTTGTTACAGTGTGTGTTAACAGATCATTCCGTCGTCCTTACACCACTGATGAACAGAAAATCAATGGCGAGTAGTTTTTTTTTTCTAAAGTTTCACTATGTACTGTGATACAGATAACCAAACAAACCATACCATACCCCAGAGCGGCCTCCGTAGTCTAGAGGTAACGTTCCCACCTCATGACTCGTAGTACGTGGGTTCAAATACCCGGCGGAGGTCGTCAAATTTTCAAGGGCGGAAAAATTCTGTGAACAAGTCCTCCGGGAGGGACTTTAAGCCGTGGGTCCCGTGTCGTAGCTTTACGGCACGTAAAAGAACCACATATCTACAAAGGGGATCATTGAGCCAAAATTGCGGACGTTTCCCGCCCAACAGCAGTCACTAATACCTCCGGTAGATGGGGGAAGCATTATAGACACCGCTAAGCAAGTGACCGAACTCGCTTGCTCGGCGGGACTGATGGTACGCACCATTTATCGGTAGGGTATAGAGACTGGTAGAATATCATAGAGGGAAGCACAATAGATCAAACTGGTCGCGGTGCATGGGGAAACCCACCCTCTCTAAATAACTACCATACCCCAGACGAAGAAGGGTACTTCTGCGAGTCTATTACGAAACTTCTGGATGGGCGTACATGTACTGTCCAACGGCGAGACCACGTCTACTTTCTTCCATTAAATTTTCGCATCCGTCAAAGTAGCTAGTAATATCCGAAAGAGCGGACGTCCTGGAAACGTCAAGGTATGCCAATGGTTTAAAAAACGTAAGCATCCAGAAATACGAAAAAAAACTGTATAATGAAGACATATTTATTTAGCTACCGTGAGTAATAAGGGAAAGCATTAAGTATCTTCCACTGAAGCTAGAATCGAACTGAGGCCAGATACGAAGAAAGACGCGCTTACGTACCTGCTTACAAAATTATATCGCATGTCAACAAATTAGATCCAATTCACAGATTACGCAAACCAAGTAATAAGTTTTTGAACCTGAATGTTCCATAGCCCTAAAAAAATTAGCCACTGGGCATGTTCCAGAACAAATTTACGCCACCAACACTTACTTTCGTAACACTTTAATATATATCATCCAACTCGGTCTTTCAGATTTCCTCCCCAACATTCTACGCAAGTTTCAAGCTACTCTCCGCTTTACATGCCTAGCCCTGCCTCTTACACATAATACTCGAAGAGAATTCCATTCCAAACCTCGTCTCTTTTAGGTTCGAATGTTCTTCCTTATGATTTCATTTTGAAATTCTTCCTACTTGCGTATTGTCATATGTTAAAGGGACAGCACACCACGATACAAAACAGCAGACGAGTATTCGTACTGCATAACGAGAGATTTTCCTTGTACCTGTATTTATAATTTCAATTTTATACCAAAACTCATGATTTGAAATAGATGACAATTCTTCAGCTGAAAAAAAAATTCACCTTAATATAATCCGATGGTTTACTGACGCGTTCAAAAAGCCAGCCATTAAACCTGACTCTGAGCCTGGTGAATCATGGTTTCCAAACTCTCTTTCTCCAAGTTCCATTCTCATATTATCTTCCAACGTACATTAAGGTCTCTGACCATGAGATTTGCCGACCAAAATATATTCATTTATGTCCTCCTACGTGCTACATACACTGCCCATCTCTACTGATTTGTTGTGGGGAGTACAAATTCCGATGATCTTCGTCATATAAGTTTCTCCAGCCTCCTGTTACTTCCTCTTCCTTAGGCCCAAGCACACTGTTATCAGACATTATGAATAGAGTGGAAATGTACGTTTAAGTACATAAGCCTAAATTAAAGTTTGATTCTAACAATGATCAAAGGAAGACGCATGCTAATAATACACACCAGCAAAGCTAAACACATTCCAGGGTAACGAAGGTAGAAATAATTAATATGAAGCCATTTACATATCTACTATGTGTGACCTACTTATGGTAAAGATAAGTTATCCCTGGTCTTAATTAAGTACCGCGCCATGAAGACGTACAGTGGACTGGATGTGTAACTCCACCATTCTTAACCTCGGCACTGGATGAAGGTGAGTGGTCAGCTTCGCGCCCCGACAGCTTCACCCCGGGAAAATAACTCTCGGCAACCATTGTACTGGAGGTTCCGTAGGCTCTAGAGACTAAAGTTTGAAAAAAAAATCTCTTGGCCCTTCCGGGAACCGAGCCCTGATTTCCCCGTCATCTAACCCGTAGCATAGTCGCTACAGCGAGTGAGCTGTTGGAGGAAGGAAAAACGAGGGTCGTGCGAATTGTGAACCACTAAAATAAAAACAGCTCAGAATCTGAACACACTGCTACCCATCTCTACCAACGTCGACAAAGTGTGTATTCTGTAATTTTAAGTTCATAGTCTGGGAATTCCCACGTGCACTGTTCGCTATAGATGAGTCAAAATTATATACATCTTTNGAAGAACTATAACGTAATTCATAACTTCATCCGATTCCTGGAGGCAGTTTCAGTACCGAATTTGGAAAACTTTGTCTACACAAGTCACGTACATTTCTCTCTTCCTCCTGAGGGCATTCCTTCTTTCTAAATGCGTGAAAGTAAGCAGAGAATTTTCCAATTTTAGTTAAATTTTCCAATTTAAATTCTCTTTTCGATTGGCTTTGAGAACTATGCTTACTCTATTTACCGAATCCTCGCTGATGAAATCTACTAACATTATTACAGAAATCCGTATCACATTATCTTTGATTTGTCAAACTTCCGATAAAAACTTGATTTCTCTGATATTCTCTGATTCCTACTGATCTTATGAGTACACTAAAGCACCTCGATGACCTAAAAATGCAAGCTCTCCTATCATTTTACCACAATATTCGACTGCTTAAAATTCTTCAAAACGTATCTAATTATGCTGGAGTTAAAAAAACATGGTTACTAACTTTTACATTATGAAAAGGTAATTTTCTTTTCGGTGCGAAACAATCATGAACATTCATGTTTGCAAAGCCTGAAAAACTTTTAAGATCACAGAGTCACATCCGCTACTTAAACGACTTCTAAAGCACAATGACCACCTGGTTTCGGAAATAACAAGTCACCAGATGATACCAATGTAAAACGCAACTATATGTAGAACGCTGATCTCCGGAGGCAAGTATCAACAAGGCCACTGGGCCAACCAGTGAAAATGACCTAGCATGAAAGCAAAATGGCTTCTGACACAATGACTATATCTCCCGCTTCTTTAATTCATTATCAACTAATTTCTTAAGTAATTGAGAGACTATGGCCGCGCCATAGCTCAAGCGGTTAGTTGCTGGCTTCCCACCGCGGCGGCCCGGGTTCGATCCCGGGTCTGGTCAAGTGGGATTTGTAGTGGACAAAGTGGCGCTGGGGCGGATTTTACCGAGTACTTCGGTTTCCCTTGCCAATCTTCATTCCACTAAATTCTCCATCATAATCACCCGGGGCAGGCTACAATAGGCCAATCAGTGGCCGCCGTGCCGAGTGGACCCAGTTGGACTCCAACCCCCACTAAGCGAATTAAAAAAAAAAGAGCGACTATCAGTTTTTCAAGGATTCCACTCCATGCAGTCAGTTCGGCTACATACAATTCTAGCATTACAGTCCAATGGGTTCGGTGAAGGAAGCTAATTCTGGTTAGCAGAATGGGTGATCGACGTAATTCTTGGTCACAGTTATGTAAATATGGAGTCAGGGGCAATCTAGGAAGCGATCAGACAGCGATATTCTGACAATATATTACAGGAGCGTGCTCTGTGATTTGCGCAAACCTGTAAATGTGTAACGAGGGTGACAGGTCTGAAATCACAATCCCAACATTACTATGATGTGTACAAGTCTCCGTTCACACATCTTCACTGCCTGACAAATAATTTTAGTCTGGTTGCAGACTGCTGCTGTATGTGGGTCATAAAACAATCGCATGACCTCAGACAATACAAGACAAAACGGATAAATCAGTCAGATCACAAAAAATATCTGCGACTTGCACATTAGCAAGCCATGGTCATGCAGAAAGGGGCAAAGATGTGTTGTATACCACTGCGCATACATTATAATACAGTATAAACAAACTCTCCTGCAGGGTTTCCTGATGGCTAAACAAATGTGTATATTTACAGAGGGTAGTGATGCATGGAGTAAAATAAATTGTATTTCGGCGATAAGAAAGAAAAAGGCATCCCTGTGACAAGCCGTGGAGTCCCACACGGTTGTGAGATGTCGAGGCTGCCACATTTTCTCTAGAAAATCGGCTCACAAATGGCAGTGAGGTTGTCAGCATTACGCGCCAGCCGCCCTTCACCCTCAGGAAGGTTCCAGGTACTCATTTCTGTTAGAGGCCGATAAGGTAACAAAATTATCTGTTACATATAGAAATATTCAGGCAACAGGCAGATTTACATACATAACTAATTCACATGTTTTGGTGTAGCCTACTTCGTTTGGGATCTAAACTTGAAAAAAATTAAATCGGCCACAGGACGTGACCAGACAGCTGCAAATATACTGAACAACTGCGGATTGCCAAAAAGAAAAGACTATCCTCCAACCCGGGAGTTTCTCGCCGAAAAAATGATCTAAGGTACAAAATTCTTGCAGAAATAACTGCATACGGTGAGACGACGTCAAATGCTGAATATGCTTGGGTGGGAGTAGGACGGAACTGTTCAAGAATGTGTCCAATGCCACATCTTGAGGTTCTATTGTCAGCGCAGTTCATTAAATTTAAACAAATCCGACAGCTGAAATCTGTACTTAAACTAGCGACATAATTTCATCACGTTCGCTATCACATGCCTTTCTTCGGTTCATTCACACTTTATGCATATTCAGACAACTTTATGATACACAACAAGAACAACCTTACTTTCGGCGAGTAAAATGGTTTTTAAAGACACAGGGTGGCGGGGTATGGACTGGATTCTTCTGGCTCAGGGCACAGACCAGTGGCAGGTTATGAACACGGTAATGAACCTTCGAGTTCGCAATTTATTGAGTGGCTGAGCGACGGTTGTTTCCTGGAGGGGGGGGACCCCGAGTTTGGTCCAAGGAGTTATAATATTTTTGGCATGCAGTACAGTGCAGCATTAAAATGAGGCAAGAGAATGCAACAAATGTTTTGCGTGAATCCAAAATCAGTTCACTGTCGGTACAGGACATTTGGAGAACGGATACAACACTTATGGCTACGCGAGATTCGCGATTCTCACAGCGGCAACTATGAAGATGGCTGTCATCACAGATGTGACGTCGTGTAGTCTGGTAAATTGGTACTATCCATTCGAAGTAACGAACATGCTGTTCCCATCTGCTGAGTATACGAGTAAGCCGAACATGAAGAAACTAGAAGTTCTGGGAAGAGCTAATCGCCTACTTTATGGTCGGTCGTGTATATTGCTGATGGTTTCGCCAGCAGTCAATCTTGGTTTCCTTTGTTCTTTCCAAGATTTTTACGTGTTTTGAAATGGGGCCTCCTTTCAGACGAGAGGGTCTATTACCAGTCAATCCCCATTTACTGGAGGTGACTCGAGGGGGCGGGCACTCACTAACTGACCCCCCCCCACACACACACGCTTACTTTCCTTTCACTATACAATGAGTATCTGACACGAACTGCACAGAAAACACAATGTCCAACAATTCTATTTTTGCCTGTGTATTCGTTCCCGCGGGAATGTGTCTGCCTTGCTGTTGCCTAGCGACGTCTGTCTCTTTTTACTCCACTACTCAGGCATTCGGACGTTGTTAGGGGGCACAAAGTGCCATTTACTTGCAGAATGAAGGTGGGAGAGGGGAAAAGATCAAAACCGGTAAACCAGGAATCAGACGAGGTGGAAAAATTGTGGAAGGGGAAACAGTAGGAAATCGGGCAGTAGAAGAGGGAAATATTGAAAAGAGAACGCGAAAAATGTGAACAAATAAAATGCAGTAGCAAGAAAGTGGAACACGGCCGAGATTTGAACACGGGACCTCGCGAATCAATGCAAGAGTGCTAACCTCTCTACCGATGAGTTACTTTATATCGCCTCTGTAATCGCTTAATGTGGCCCGTAACCTGGAACAAAAAATTTAGTATTATCAAATCGATGGGGCAATTGTTAATTTTTTGGATGACTGAGCAGAAAATCTGTTAATCACGCAGCACTGCACTTTTTTTTAATAATAGGCTATATACAAGCAGCCGTGCGCTGAAGGAAAGCAATTAACTCAAGGGGGCTGCAGACGCCGTTGTAAAACAATTCGAGGTATGTCACCACTGAACCCCATTTCAGGATTCGAGTAAGATGGCCATAGCTGTTACCTGTACGGTAACAAGAAGTCATACAGGCGATAAGCCAATCGGAGTTAGTCGTTACTCTTTTCTCGCGGATTTTATAAGTACATATAATTTTAGTCGTAGAAAGAACTGTTTGCGGTCGACGAAGTGCTGCGCAAACATAGCAGTATCCTTGTTAGGCCACACGTTGAAGCGAGACATATGGTAACTAAATTCGCCTGACAGTTCTGGAGTCGGCCCCTTCCTCTCCCAATATCATGTCACTTTATATTAGTATCAAACAAAAACAAATACTAACTCGGTGGTTTTAGTCCGCAAGCGAACTATACCGATCAAGCGACCGCCGCTTGTCGGAGAGGTCAGTGTCAACTTTAGCGGATAGAAGGTGTCGCGTGGTGAGCGCAACGAATTCCCACGGCCTTTAATTTCGGTTTTCTAGGCTGAAACTACTATTTCCTTGAAACAGCCCCTCAATTATCCTCACGAGATTAAGTGGACCCCGTTTCAGACCCACTACTTCTCTGAAAATCTTGCAGTACCGGGAATCGAACCCGGACCTTTGAATCTGTAACCATAAACTCCGACCACTAGACCACAGAGGCGCAGTGCAAGAAATGACGGTGCCCAGACGTCCAAGAATTTTCTGTCGAACGTCACGGAGTAAAAATATTCAGAACGGCCAACTATGTCAATTTTTATATAGTGATTACTGCTGAATAAAACGTTTCCATTTCTGACAATGTTTAAACTCTGCCTTCAACATAAGCAACTAGCAATCCCAATATTTGGGGCCGCGCCACAGCTCAAGCGGTTAGTCGCTGGCTTCCCACAGCGGAGGCCCGGGTTCGATCCCGAATCTGGTCAAGTGGGGTTTGTGGTGGACAAAGTGGCGCTGGGGCAAGTTTTCTCCGAGTACTTCGGTTTCCCGAGCCAATCTTCATCCCACCAATTGTTCGACAATCACCCTCACCTATCATCTGGGGTTTGTGCAATAGGCCAGAAGTGGCCGCAGTACAAGGGACTTAGTCCCTCCCCACTAGCAATAAAAAAAAAATCCCAATTTTTAGTTCGTCAGCAAATTAATTTAAGATCTTGTTCTACTTAATAAAACTGTAATGCCGGTGCTGACATCAGTAAATTACGAGAAGCTATGCATCTGATGTCGATCACATTCGCGACGCGGTCCATGGCGCGTCGCCCGCTCAAACACTGGGGTCATGGGTTCGAATCTCATTCAAGGAATGGATGTTTGGTTGTGTTTGTGTTGTCCTGTGCAGGTAGCAGCCTTGCGACAGGTTGATCACCCGTCCAAGGAGTCCTAACCACTGTCTACAAGATTAAGAAACTGAAGCGTAACGAGGCGTTTCACGTATGTTCTATGCTCCACAGGGAGAAAAGGAAAATATGAATGAAATTTTATCTATGTTTAATGGCTCTGCATGACTGAAATCTGGTTGCCATGCAACAGCCCGTTGTTACTTTAATTTCCCGTGAAGACTTGACACACAGCGTTATGTAATTACCGCCTCTTATAAATTCTGTTACTTAACACCGCTGTTTGGCCGTACGTTTTGCTTACCGGCTGAAATTTTTATTACTGCCGGTGCAGCCACGAATAATAGGTTTCCGGACTGAAATATGATATTCCCGAGAGGGATGCTGCTATGAATTTTCACGAGTTTTAAGCAGGTCCAGTCCCACCTCAATACGGTCATTTCATCATAGGATGGAAGGAAAATACGTCCGGAACTAAGTCTGCAAATCAGACAACGGGGGAACCGTATTCTCACATCCATTCTGCAACTTCGTAGTTTACAACCGAAGCATAAGATATGCTTCCCCCTTACATATCTCTTAATTAGAACGAAAAATCATCCAACGGTACAAGAGCGCAAACGTGACTTTCCACTATATGCAACACCTGATACGTGACATGAATCCGCACCAATCAGTCGTAACATCGGCTTTCATGATCACATATCTCCTCGTGAGTCAGTCCTCTAGTCACGTGATATGCAGAACTGTGAACTTGGATGACGTGGATATCGTATGAACTGGACGAAAAAAAAAAACTTATCGAATTCACATTAGGAAGAAAGCCGATCATAACCGTGTTTTCTCTCCCTCCAGCTAAACCACGAAGATTCGTTTTCTCTGTTTATAACTTACAAACTGACAGCGATGGAATCTTACAGGCCTACTTATCAGCTTTCTTCGCCTGACTCGGGATAAATATCTGTGGAGAAAGATGTACACCTCGTACCCCAGATCGGTTACCGTTTTGACGGCAAAATTCAACTGTCACTCCTATATAATATCTCTGTTGATGTGTCGCGACATACAGATATTCGTAATGTGATGATTAACTGAATTCTCATATGTACATTCTAGAAATACGTGAAAATATAATAACCTGGAACGTCTATGGCTGACATTTTAATACTGTCAGACGTTAGTGACAAGACACAGGGTTCGGATTTATAATTTAATTCACTGGATACTCATTACCATAAACTACTGATAATTACAACACTTCTGTCATTCTTCATGATCTACAAACCGCTGCAACACTTTCCAGGGCCCTTCAACTCTGCTATATCCCCTCAGTCTCTTTTGGTTATCGCCTCCAATAAGCGTGACTCTCCCTAATGCTTCCATGCTCGATGGCACCTGTCCTCAATAGCTCCCCTTTGATGACTTATGCTTCAAAGTCAAAGTTACTTTATGAGTGGCGGTTTACCGCCAATCAGTTTGTCTTAGCATCAAGCTCCTTGAGACACATGACCAGATACACTTTTTCACAACTGAACCCTTGCAGTCATAGTCCTCACATAACATCCGCAGTGACGAGAAGATGGCTTTGCTTTCATCAAGTGTATCAGACATATAGCATGTTACTGGTAATTCTTCCTTTTGCGCTATATACAAGTCCTGTGTCAGAACAGACTTTGCAAAGCAGATCATGTCTATCTTACTTATCTTATGTTACAACAGCAGTTTAGTTACTTGAACAGTCATATGTTCCACCACTGCCAAGTTTAAGCCTCTTACATTTTCTGTCTGGCTTTGTCTTGTCCTATACTGAGAATATGTTCATTCTCATGATTTTGTATGACTTCTGCTCGCTGCCTGCAGAATTTTGTTATATAATCATATACATCAGGAAGGTTGAAAGCCACGTGCAAATCGCGGACCTGTATGCACTTTGGGAAATTTCCAGCGGTGTGGAGAACCTTGTTTTGTAGGCCCTGCAATTTTAAGAGGTAGGTGTCTGCCACTAATTCCCAGACAGAGAAATCACAGATGAAGTCATTACTGATCTGATCAGTGCCTTATAGAAGGTTAGTTTAATGTTGGTGCTTAAGCACTCACTTTTGAATAGGCAGTAAATTCTAATAAATGTTGTGAAGGCCTTGGCTTCAATCATTTCTGTGTGCTGTCTCCATGCAATTCTCTTACTGAAGATCATATAAAGATATTTTACAATATTGACAAAGGGGATAATCCAGTCATTCAATGTAAGATGAGCCCTTTCTATGAGAAAAGCAGATGGCCTGAGTCTCATTTTCATGTATCAAGAGCACTGGGACCTCACTGCAGCTTTTTGAGAACATAACCCTCTTTATGGTCTGTTAAATATATACAGGTCTCATCAGCAGAGACCTAGACAGACACCAGGTGTCTAGAGCATTTGTGTATATACTGTACAGTGTGGGAGCCAGGACTGAAACTTGTGGCACCCCAGCTTGGTGTGGACATTTCACCTTCATCCAAAATTCTGAATTCTCTCTGAGAAGAGAAGCACTAATAAGCCTGATTAGAATGATCAAAAATTTTAATTCCAATAATTTATATAGCAAGCCAAAGTACCATCTTGTATCTAAGGCCTTCTCAATATCCGAGAATACAGTAGCTGTAGACACGATAATTGTTGAAATTTAAGGTGACATGGCCCATAAGCCTCATGCATTGAAGTGTTGTGCTGTGACAGGCATGGAAACCAAACTGGCTTCCATTAAGGCCTTTTTCTTCAATGTGCCTTTGGACTATTTTCAGATTAACTATCTCAAATAGCTTGCCTGTTGTAGAGAAGAGGCTAATCGGGCATAAATTTTAAGCAAATTTTGGGGCCTTACCAAGTTGCAATAATGTTATAACTTTTGCCTCCTTCCAATGCTTGCGAAAATGGGACAAAGGCAGTGATTAGAAAATGTCAGATGTACCAGTGGTCTTCTTGGAAGATGCCTAAGGCATTTGTTTGGAATACCATCAAGTCCACAAGCCCTTCTCAATTTCAATGAATTTGCCAATTTATGTATGTCATAAGGTCTTACTTTTCCCAACAGGGTGTTGTCCACAGATACCAGCAGAGCTTGGGATCTAGTCTCCACCTATCGCTCCTGGCTTTCATCACACAGGTCATGAGATGTGAACTGGTTTTCTAAACAATATGCAATCACCTTGGCTTTCTTGTTCGGGTGATATACTATTCCTAAAGGGCCATGAACAGCGGTTGGCGCCTTTGGTCCATCCTTTTGCATAAGCTATTTTGCAATATGCCACAGAGCTTGAGGTGTGACCTCACGGTTCCCTACTTTTGTCTCCCACCTTTGAGTCATTCGTCTGATGGTTTTGGCGACCCAATTAACTGCTGTTTTACACGTTGAATCTCAGTTTATTGGCCACAATTTCCTTAACTTCTGTGACTCGCTGGCTCCCTTTATATAGCTTCAACGTGCATAAATTAGAAAACAATGCTTCTAACAGTTCTTCTGCTGTTGTGTCCATATTTGTTGCTGTAGAAATGTTTTTTAACAAGCCGTTCCTAGCACCAGACATCTTTGTGATGCAACTCTGGCTCCAAAATTCCGACTTTTTGGCATCATGTCACAATACTCTCCCTAACATTCTACTGATGTCTATATTATCACTAGGAACCGGATTTTAATGCAAATGCACATTTCTTTCTTGCAACCAGAGAGTATGCTCGTTTGGATATGTATGAATTACTTTATTTCTTAAATTTTGGAGATGGTTTGATGGTGCACATAAATGCATATTTTGCCTGTTTCATGAATAAGCATCATATTTTCAAAGATCTCTATTTATACTGCATATTTCCTTTTTAAAATGTTTATCATATATATTTTTTAATTTTATGTTCAAATTTTCAATCATGGTCGTGTGTATACAATTTTTCTTTTCCGTATTAGAATATGTTGCATATTTGACTCAACATTTCCTCATGATTCATGTTTCTGATGCAAATACCCAGGACGGGACTTCCCCGATCCCACTACTTGTAACTTGTTTCATCCGCGTACCATCAAAGTGGCCACGAAGGGATTAGTTGGAAGTGTTCACACGTAGCTGCTATCAACGTAATACTATTCAACTGATAAGGGACTTCACTTATTTATTTCTGAAGTCTCCATGAGGTTCGTTACGCTTCTTCACTTGAAGCTGGGGGCCATTCACATTAGTGGTGACTAGTCTGTAGTTAAAGTTTGTTTAGCTTTCTGTAGTCATGCCAAAAGTGAAAGTAAGTCAGAAAACTAAATTACAGCTGTATCAGCGGGAGTTCGAAGGAGAGATGATAAGTACAGATAATGAAATTCTTTATTGCCGAGCGTGTGAGAAAACAGTTGGTTGTGAAAAACGCTTTCAAGTGCTTCAGCATTTGAACACTAATGTACACAAAGAGAATATTTAAATTAAACCCACGAAAAGTGCTCCTGTTCAAAAATTGCTTAGTGAATTTTTCAATAATAGTTTTATACTTTTCCTTTTATGCAAAGCCTTTTTAGCAGCAGATATTCCCCCATGGAAACTAACCAATCCTACTCTGAGAAACTTCACAGAGAAGTATACACAGTGCAAAGTGCCAGATGAATCTACTGTGCACAAAAATTATGTGAAGCAGTGTTACGATCTCACAACAGAAAGCATTAGAGATAAGATTCAAGATAATTTTGTGCAGGTATCAATTTATGAAACACAAGATTGTGAGGGACGGTTTACTGCAAATTGTATAGCTGGATCCCTTAATAAGAATGAACAATCTACCCCATATCTTCTTGCGGTAGAGCAATTTGAAACCACAAATAGCTCCGCAGTTTCCGAATTTGTTATCAATTCCATGAATTTACTATGGCCGAATGGCAATCAGTATGAGTGCGTAGTGCTCTTTGTGAGTGATGCCGCAAGTTATACGATGAAAGCCGGTACTGCTCTTAAAGTTATATTACCAAATATGACACATTTGACTTGCCTTGCCCATGGGATGCACCGTGTTGCAGAAACAATTCGTTCAAATTTTCCGCTTGTTGACAAGTTGGTGTCTTCTGTGAAGCAGGTATTTGTTAAAGCGCCATACAGAAAAAAAGCCTTTAAAGCAGTAGCACTGAGCGTTCCACTTCTGCCAGAACCAATTCTAATGCGCTGGGGCATGTGGCTGTGTGCAGCGAGTTATTATACCGATCATTTAGAAACAGTTAGGAATGTCGTGAATACATTTGATCCCAAAAGTGCAGCATCAATTCAAATTGCCCAACATGTACTAAAAAACGCAGAACTAGAAACTAATCTTTCCTATATATCTGCTCACTTCTCTCATCTTCCATCCGCCATTTCCTCACTGGAGGCAAGCAATAGCAATACTACTTTGTATCAGTCATTAAGTGTGTTTGAAACCACTGTTTCCAAATTGAATTCGGTTCCTGGAAGAGTTGGTGAAGTAGTAAAGGAAAAAGTACACAGCATTCTTTCAAAAAATCCAGGATATGAACAAATTTGTGAAATTGAGGAAATTTTAGCCAATAAACGTGCTGAACTGCCAAGTAAAAAATCACAAACAGTGGAGCAAATAGCGGCTTCTGTACATGCGCCCCTAAGTTCCTGTGAGGTGGAAAGAAGTTTTTCCCGCTGTAAGGACATCTTATGAGACAACAGGAGGCGACTAACTATGGAAAACCTAAAACATTTAGTAATTATGAACTGCAACAGAAGAGAAGTTGAAAGTTCAGAGAGCTAAATGTAAGTACCATTGGTTTTTTAAATTTGTAATGAAATATGTTGGCTTTGTTGCATGATTTGTATTTAAGTATATCTTTTTATTGCAAGTGAATCATTCAGTGATCACACAAAATGAACTTCAATATTGATTTGTTGGTCTTAAAATAACGTAAAATCAATTTTAATATTTGGTATAATTTTTATGTGCATATTTTGGAAGTTTTTCATGCATAAATACATACATATTTAAGGGATTATTAGGGTATAAAAATCCGATCCCTGATTATCACCCATGTTTTCAATGGATGAAAGACTGTTTGGGATTTTAAACTAATACTGTTCTTTACCTTGTGTATCATTCAGCTTCCTGAGATCAAATCTCACAATACCAAACTTTCATCTTGCTCATTTACTCAGTAACAATCTCACTTTCTGCACCCACCAGACCCTGGTTACAATCACAGTCACATCACCTAAACATCACACATTAAGCATACATGGATGCTGCCCTCTTATCAAGACATGATTAATCTGAATGCACATCTTTCAATCAGCAAATTTCTGGGGTATATTTATAATTGTTAAGATGTGGAAATATTACACAACAAACAATTAAATTTTCTGATGTGGCACAGTTTATTATGCTATTATTATTATTATTATTATTATTATTTTCATGTATACTGTTGTTCTGATCGTCAACTTGGAAGAATCCTCCTTTGCACTGAAATCTCAAAACAAAATTGCACGTGGGACTTAAAAAAAACTGATCAAATTCATGCTCTAGTTTCTAATGAAAGCCATCTTCTGTACCACTTTTATCCTCAGCTAGGGCATGCAAATCAGAATAATGACATTAATAACTCCTTAGTTATCTTGTATGACATCCTATTACAAACAGACTTTACCTTTGTAACTGCAGATAAAGTAAATAAAAAGTAAAGGTATCCCTGTAACAGGTCATGAAGGCCCATTGGGTTGTGAGATGTTGAGGCACCCACATTTTCTAGATTATCGGCTCACAGATGGCGGTGAGGTTGTCAGCCTTATGCCCTGGCCACCATTTATCCCAAGGAAGATTCCTGGTACTCATTTCTGTTAGAGGCTGAGTCGACCCCGGGGCCATAGTGCGGCTGGAAGAATTAGGTAAATTGACAAAATCCACTTCATCAGGATTCGATCCCAGGACCTTCCGGCTTGTAGCATAATTCCTCCAACTACGCTACCACATGCCCCCTTGTAACTGCAGATACTATTCCTATATGTGTGAAAAAGCATGTCCCTAAATGACAATTATCATTCTCTTTTCCAGTGAAAGATGCATAATCACATGCTGGTTCAATACCAGTTGTGTCCCACCTGATCTCCTGTACACTACTTCTAACTTACACTTTGATAACTGTCTTGCTACTGCTTTCAATAAACAATTTCATTTCCACTGTTTGCTTCTAATGTCTTTCCAAGAGAGCCATAAACATCACAGGCCTTGTGTAACATTTGTAACATGCCAACTGCCATCACAGTGAGTTGTTAGGAGTCTGCCCAACACCAAGGTGGAAGGCAACCACTTGTTGACTGTCCAGAACTACTTATTCAACATATTCTCAGCCGTCCTCCACATATGGAGGCCATTTCTTCCAGTCACGTCAAAGTAACAATGGGCCCACTCAACATGGACTTTACACCGAAGTCATTGCTGCAGCAGTAACACTCAGCACTTGTACTCAGAAGATGCTCAATTCTAATCTCAGTCAGCACACGGGCTATCCTTCCTGAGGTTATTCACGGTATTTCTCAGATACCCCCAGGCAAAAACAAGGTACTACTTATTTTGAACTCCTTTCCAATCAATGCTCATCAATCACTCCACCATTCAATACTATACAGTCTAAAATACCAACACTGCTCTACAACACACAAGACCCCCATCCCTCAGGAAAGAAGAAAGCTGAAAAAATAATTGAAGAAAATTACAGTTGGATAAAAACTGGAGAGGTGATGAAAATCAGACAATTAATTGGCGAAGAACTTCTTACAATACTAGTAAGCACAGAACAGCAGGACCTTGATAATATATTTTGTTGCACCCTGCTGTGTAATAACAACATATAAATAAAAGGCTTTAAGATTCTTCATGGAGTCCATATTCAGTGTAGTCTCTTCAGTCTACTATAATGACAAAATCGTAAAACTACCAGCAACGAAACTCTCTGAATTATAATAATCCATGTCTGACCATAACAATCTGTAACTAGAATTAGGCTTCGAGTGTACACCACCACCACAAACTGAGCACGTAACACTCTATTAAACTTGCACAGAGAGAATATATACACTGCCATCAATATTAGTGTTCTCAATATCAAAATTGATAAATATATGAACAGGAAAATACTTCATCTTAAAATATGATAGAAGAAAGAATCATTGAATGTTGTGACATTACTTCATTAGTGGGAGATTTAGACTCCAGCCAACAAACACAATTCATCACAGGTATACATACAAATTCTACCAGTGTTCTATTTACTAACTGCTATATGACAAACATTTTTCTCATTTCTTCTAATGAACTTCATTTTCCACAGTATCACATCTACAATTAGACGTATTACTAAAAGCCTGCATGACTAACATCAGCTACTATGTAATATATATTTCAACTTTTACTATTTTGATCATGGAATACTGTTAACAGCTGGTTTGTGTAACAGAAAGTGTAATGCTTAAGATGCACATTTCAGCATTTCTATCGCAAAATTTACGAAACTTACAATACGTACTGTAATATGTATTGCTGTGGCAGTACCGACGTCAATGACAGAACACCCAGAAATCCCCACATCTTGTTCCCATACCATATATTAACCTACCAAGGAACAATGAAAGGGCAGACAATTCCATGTCGTCAAATATATGTGATGCTGAACAACTAACACTAGAAAAATTTTTTTCCGTGTTTAATGTACCTGTTCCTTTGCTGTGAATTACTGTATGGTATCGCCCACTTTTCAAATCGATGCAGAAAAATAACGTACACTCATAAAAAATATCGCGAGAACTTGTACACACACACTATAAATTTGTCATCGGAGACTATATCCTCTTCGCAGCTAATATCAATCTACAATAAACAAAAATCATAAATATTGGGCTTCATACTCAAAAAGCCGTAGTCTCCAAATCGGCCATTTTGATGAAGAACTTTGAAGGTATCTCCATTACTTATGCTCATATATTTAAAGTTTAACTAATGTGGTGGCATGGTGAACGTAGTAATTTGGAAAACCAATACATATAAACCACACACAGCTGTTAGCAACTTACCAAAAGTAACAAAGTAGTAAAGGTACTGCAATGCACTACACTGTTCTCACTCACAAATCTAACAAGCAAAAATCACTACAGCAACTACACCAACCTTCCTCCACCAATGTTTGCGCAAACTGCAGGAGTATCTCGCGCGATCTCGCACATCGAGAGACTTTGTAACAGCGGAAAAGGAAGGTCGACCGTTGTGTTGTTTACATGTGTAATTTTCGTAAAGAGACGCGAGTAAAATGTTTGTCCAAGGTATAAGATCTCGTATTACTAGTTGAATGCAGAATGTCACAGAATAAATATATGCATCCTCGAAATATTTACAAGACTCGACCGAACTTCAAAGAATTAGCCACTTCTTATCCAGAATTTCGAAAGTTTGCAAAGCAGGTAATTTGATCCAACATAGAATATCTACAGTACGTTGACAGCTTATTAATAAATAATTTTTGCATCAGACATACGACTGTGATTTGTATGTTTGTCCCTAATTCGAGGGTTAGGCTTTCACATGGTATATGTAATGTTCTAACCTACCCAGCCCCCCTAACCTGTCATCAGAATTAGGCTGTATATGTTACTAGCCTCAGTACAGACCATTCTAACTTAATTGAAGCAACTGGCCATCGTATTTTAAGCATATGCTCTTTCTTTTAGGACATTACAGGTAAGGTGACCATTGACTTCAAGAATCAAGAAGCACTCCGAGCCCTAACCACAACTTTGCTTCATAAGGATTTTGGACTACGGGTAGAAATACCGTTAAACCATCTGGTACCAGCTCTGCCGTTACGCCTTAATTACCTACTATGGCTAGAGGACTTGCTGCACCTTTCAGTCAAGTCCAGGGAAGGACAAACAAGAGGAGTCGATATAGGTACTACCTACCAGCACATTACAGTTGTCCTTATTCATTACTCAGTACTCAGATCTTTTCTATTTATTCTAAATAACCCATACTTCATTGTTATTTTTGCTTAATTATGATACAAAAAATCACACATGTAAGTATTATACTGAGATGATGCATTTAATTTAAACCAAAATATGACTCTGCAAGGTTAATCATATTTCCCAGAAATCCCCGTCTACTGTACTTTGTGGCACAACCCATTTACAGAAACAAAACTGTGACAACTGTGTTGTGTCAGTATAACCAGTACATCTGGTATGAGGAAATTCCCATACCAACATTTACATAAAGCTAGTTTTAGTTTAGTTTAAAGTCTTGTCATGACTTATTGACACTTATAGCGGCCTCCGTAGTCTAGAGGTAACGTTCCCACCTCATGACTCGTGGTACACAGGTTCAAACCCGGCGGAGGTCGTGGAATTTTTAAGGGCAGAAAAATTCAGGGAACAAGTCCTCTGGGAGGGACTTTAAGCCGTGGGTCCCGTGTCGTAG
>NW_019730118.1:809358-840588 GCF_002891405.2 Cryptotermes secundus | reverse complement strand
AAGACCCAATGAGGTCATTGGATTTTTTCAGTTGACCTAATCCTTCCAGCTGCACTGGGATCAGCACAGCCTCTAACAGAAATGAATGTCAGGAATTAATTAAATAATTTTCCTGGGGAGTAAAGTGCAGTCGGTGTTTAAGGCTGACAACCTTACCACCATCTTTGAGCCAATTGTCTAGACAATGTGGGACCCTCAACGTCTCACAACTCTACGGGCCTTCACGGCCTGGTACAGGGATAGCTTTACTTACTTTTTAGTGGTTATTTTCACTTTATATGGGGCTCACCTCTCATATTGGTAAACATTTAATGTAATGCTTTTAACTTCAATAAAAACAAGTGCAGGCCAGGAACTCTAAGGCACTGAAGTAATGTGTTCATTTCTTGTTCCTGAAATTATATTCCTGGATGTTATGAAAATACCCTTAATTTTCTGCAAACATGCTAATTCATTTGTATGGTTCAGTGTAAGTGCTGAACAGTGCAGCCGCTTCTAGCATATGAAAAGGGACCTTGCGTTTGACAGACCTAATCTGATTTTTGGCAGCCCACAAAGAATAAAAGTGTGTAAAATTGTAACTCATTGTGTATTAAAATAATTACATGCTTTGGATGATGAACAAAAACTAAAAGTTTATGGAAATAGAGTTTGTACCAACACTGATAAAAGTTGTCTCCGTTCTTAATTGAATAAGTATTATGCCATGAAGACATATGGGGGAGTGGAGGTATAGCTCCACCATTCTTGACCTCAGCACTAGAGTTCTGTGAGTGGTCAACTTCACATCTCAACTGCTTTAACCCTGCTAAAAAAGCCTATGGTACCCATTGTATGGGAGGACGAGTGGGTTGCAGAGCTGGTCTGGATGCTGTGGAACCAACACCGACAGGAAATAAAAGTAGTAATTAATTTGATGATTTGTACTTTCTGCATAGTATTGTTAAGAGTCATTAAACCATTGAATGGAAATGGACTGAATATATATGGAGCAACACATACTAAGTTTTGATGAGGATGTGTAGACATAGTACATACGGAAACCCAAGATGAAACATCAAAATTAACATGACAGAAACTTCGTGTAGTGGCAAGGATTAGATTTTGGTCATTCGGCATATCCACCAATGAACCTTTGTTCATGCTGTGATGAACTTTGAGGAGGTGGTCATCGAAGATACAGTACTGCATATTGTTATTCATATTGCATGTTGTAAAGCGGAGAGCATGTGAAAATAATGGACTACAGATCAGTAAATGCTTTGTTGGGATAATACAGCATAATTCACAGATGGATACTGGTAGTTTTAGAAATACATTTTTATACTTGTAACAGGTTGTGGTGCCTCCTGTATTTACCCACTTCTGGCCACCACAATGAAGAAATGGAAAATGCTGGCAACAGAGATAGATCATGAGAGTGTTGAATGTGCAAGGAGAAATGTAGCGTGCAATGATTATGAAGACTTTATAACAGGTATTGTGTACTTATCGATTGAACTTGGGTAATGCTTGCTACCATTCAGTCCAGAACCTTTTGTCTTCTTGTCTGTTGTCCAAAAACATAAAAATTAGAATATACAAAACTATAATTTTGCCTGTGATTTTGTATGGGTGTGAAACTTGGGCTCTGACATTAAGGGAGGAACATAGACTGAGGGTGTTTGAGAACAGGGTGTTGAGGAGAATATTTGGACCAAAGAGAGATGAAGTGACAGGAGGTTGGAGAAAACTGCATAATGAAGAGCTTCATAACTTATACTCTTCTCCAAGTATAATTAGAATGATCAAGTCATGTAGCACAAATGGGGGAGATGAGGAATGCATATAGGATATTGGTGGGAAAGCCAGAAAGAAAGAGACCACAGGGAAGACCAAGGTGTAGGTGGGTGGACAATATTAGAATGGATCTTAGAGAGATAGGATGGATTGGATAGATCTGGCTCAGGATACAGATCAGTGGAGTGCTCTTGTGAACATGGTAATGAACCTTTGCGTTCCATAAAATGCTGGGAAATTCTTGAGGAGCTGCAGAATTGGCAGCTCCTCCAGAAGGGCTCAACTCCATGAGTAAGTAATTGTGTACTTATACCTGGATGTTCTCAGCAGAATTCGAAGTGTATTTGGGCCAGTCCACTGAGATAAGGACTGTAGGGTGTGTATGGGTTAGTCATGGGCTTTCAGAGCAGTATGTCACCCACCCTCCCTCCTTCAGTTCAGCTGTAACCTTGCCATGATACTTCTCACATGCAGTCCAGGGAGCAACTCTAAAATGTGGCCTGTAGGTATGAGTTTGTAGTGAAAAAACTTCATAGAGTTATAGGGAATGTAACAACTTAAAAATACTACTACTTTCTGGGATGTGGTGCTGTGTAGTCTGGTAGATGTTTTCTGACATTTCGCAGGAACATGCTGTCTTCATCTTCATGGTAGGGGAGTCTCTTACTTTTTTTTACTCTGGGTATGACAGTAGTATACTCCTTTAAAAGGTCACTGAACTTTTAGAAGATTATGTGGGCCGTCACATTCCATAGGACAGTGTTCTTCATATTCACCATCATGAGAACCTCAGATCTGACAACAAAGACAAACCTAAACTGATACATAGTTTAGTGACACCGCATTTCCTCAAGTGAACTGTAAGAATATAACCAAATGTGATCTAGACCTACAGTGTTCCTCTCCTGCTTTTGTTGCTGTTGATTACTCTCAGCTTAACTGTACAAGTTGAAAGCCTCCTTCATGAAAACGGAACGGAGGTTGGCACTGCCACTGATTGATTTGAGTCATTGACTCTACAACGAAATGCATGTTGCTCCTTTATAGATTTTATAATAGTAACTGAGAAGTGTAATTCCTTCGTAACTTAGGCAGAAAGTCATACTTATTGCCTCCAAGTCTTTTTAACACAATTTCGTAACGGATAGCCTGTAAGGAACATAACCTTTTTGTAAAATTAAGAGTTGCTGTGCATCAATTCTACAAGCAAATTTGTTGTTTATACAAACATTACAGTAAAGCAAGTTGAAGCTGGTACAATTCTTAAGGGTGCCTTGGATATGGATGATGCGTATGACTTCACAATGTGTAACCCACCATTCTTCAGTTGTGAAAGAGAAGCAGATTCCAGCAGCAAATCTCGATCTAGTTCACGAACACTTCCTCGTAATGGGAGGACTGGATCTTTGAGTGATATAGTAGTGAAGGGAGGAGAGGTGGCATTCATCCTACAGATGATACAAGAAAGTGCAGAACTGAGATATAAAGTGAAGTAAGTAGTTACTATAGGATTCTGACGATGGTGTATAACACACAGAGATATTGGGTTTTCAATCACTGGACCAGGTCCAGTGAATGAGGGACCCAACAGAATAGGTGTTTTCCCTCACCTGAGGATTGAAACAGATCCAGTTTCCAAAACGTCATGTTTTTCTTAGTTATCTTAAAACCAGGACGATGGATAAAGTCAGGAAACCCAGTATCTCAAAGTGAAGTAAGTTTCTATGTACTTTTTTTTTTCTTTGCATACTGTCTGTGTATCTGCAGGTTTCATCTCCAAAACTAATGAACAAATTTTAATGCACTTTGGTACTGAGAAACCTACTAAATTTTGCAAAATGAACTTAATTTTAATCCATATTGATTGAATATGAATCCTCTACATGAAGCACAAACTGAAATTGAGAGATATAGTATTGATCAGATTAAGATCTACAATTTCTATTTGAAACATGGTTTAATATGGTCAGTATTTGATCAGATAGAAGGGAAAATAATATACAACTCCACTGGACAACACCTGTCCTCTCACTTTTATGCATTGTGGACAAACTAACCTCTGATGACTGTAATAGGTACAATTCACATATTTTAAGGTGAATTTGCAGTTGGAATAGGCGGTTCTGCCAATCAGTGCAGAACAGTTTATACTTGTGGATAATTTGTACCTGAGTAAATCTGATAATGAAATTGGTTTGGGTGTTAGCTACATTCTTCTAGTAACTAATCACTCATTTTTTTGCCATTGTTTACTAACTTTTCATAAGATTCTGTACCGTTTTTTCTAAGTTGACTACAAATGGCCACGCCATAGCTCAAGCAGTTGGGCACTGGCTTCCCACTTCAGCAGCCCGGGTTTGATCCCAGGTCTGGTCAAGTGGTATTTCTGGTGGACAAAGTGGCACTGGGGTGGGTTTCTCTCCCAGTACTTCCGTTTCCCCTGCCAATCTTCATTCCACCAAATTCTCCATTATAATCACCCGGGACAGGTACAGTAGGCCAATCTGTGGCCGCCATGCCGAGTGAACCCAGTTGGACTCCACACCCACTAAGTGAATTAAAAAAATGTCAACTACAAAATTAAAAGTTATATTTTGATTTATAAATCCTCTTCAATGAATGCACAAACAAGAAATGTAATTCATGGCTACCAACCTTGTCCCACAGCCCAGAGACATGCAGTGCACAAAATTTTAAACTGTACCTCTTATACTTTATATCTCTAACCATTATTTTATTTATGCAGGATTTACAGTACTATGGTAGGACTCAAATCCAATTTTAATGTCTTGAAATCTGAACTGGAGAAAGCTGGAGTAGCAAGCAGTACCCACACTGAGTTTTCTCAAGGTCACACAACCCGATGGGGACTTGCATGGACTTTTCTTCCTGAAATAAACCTTGAAATGATACCAAAGAGCAAGAAGAAGAAGAATCCAGCACCAGTAAAATATGTTGTTCCTATGCCTATTAATCCTCTTTACTATAATGTCAGTGCAGTAACCAGCAAATTAGAGGCACTTTTCACACAGCTACAGGTAAGGACATTTCATTTATGTTACACTGGTAGTTTTCAAGCGCTTGTATTTCATTACATGGTTTATATACCCTCTTTTCTTGTCCATATATAGATGAAATTATTGAGGTTCATCATTGTGGGTTTCGACCTAACAGATCAACTACTGATCAGAATTTTTGAATTTATCAGATACTGGAGAAAAACTGGGAGTACAATGAGACAGTATACAGTTGTTTACNTTTGCTTTAGAATATGCCATTAGGAAAGTCCAGGAAAACCAGGTGAACTCAAATTAAATGGGATAGATACATTAGCTGCTGGTCTCTGCAGATAATGTGAATTTGTTGAGAGAGAACATACGAAGGAGAGTCAGTAAATAGGTCACAGGTGGAAGTAAAAGAGCTGTAATGGACGTAGTAGTTTTTCTGTGGATATCACTAGGTAGCAAACACCCATGTGCATATTAAGAAGCTGGGTTCAGTGGTCAAAATGGTGGCCATCCTTGAAGAGTGTATTAACAAAGAGCAGCATTCTGTTGTGCATTTTTCATGGGCAAAAGGACTTGATGCAAAGGATACTCATAAAAAATGTTTCTACTCCCCAACATATCATGTTGTGGTACTTAATTAAGCACAGGGACAACTTTACATTTTGCTTAAGTTTTACTTTTTACTCCCCCCTCCCATTAATCCTATATAGGACATACCACATTTTTGTATAACATGTTCTACTTTCATGGATGCAAAGTGGTCAAGTATAAAGTAATACTGTATTTTGCATGACCATTTTCATAAGGTGTGCAGCCAAGCATCTATTTGCAAATTATTTTCTTTAAAGAATATGAATTATGCAGTGAAGTACAGTAATCAATATTATGATGGCATTAAGTAGAGCATGCCAATATACAGTTTTAAAAATTAATAATAATAATAATAATATGAATATGACATTTGATATAAGTGTCAGCTAATACAAATTGTGTAGTGTAGTATGTACCACTGAAACCATTAAGAGTCTATGACATCTTAGTTGATGTAACTTCCTTATATAAACTATGCAGGTGAGAATGTGTCATTAAATAAGTAAAAATAATTCCTTGCAGATTGAATACAAGAAGATGAAATGGAAGAAAGAGTCAGCAGTATTTGAAGTTATGGCACAAAGAAACACATGGTCTCATCAACGTCGAAAACGACGAGAAAAGAAAAACCATGAGACTCAGCATTTTGGAAAGAAATGATTCACATGAAACATCTGCTTCCCTCAAGAGAGAAGAGTGTAGTATCTCAGTTGATGCAGGAAGCAGCTTAAATGCCAGTGGGTTTATAATTCTGGATTCATCTACAACTGCAGTTCCGTTGCAGTCACAGAGTGACATGAAGTCAGTGAAACATAAAGCTGATGAAAGCTCAGAGCATGGAAATAACAACAAAAGACTAAAGAGTGGAGATGAAGGAAGTCTACATGAGGAGGCAGATGATTTGCTGTACTGTGCTGACCAGACTTGTAAATCAGGATTACCTAATTCAGGCATTTCCAAATTAATAAATCAGTCAGAATTATATTCACGCTCTGTACAATCTGCAAGTATGAAAGTGTCACAGAACCTTAAAATAAAAGCCAGCAGTAGTGATAGCTTTGAGGAGAATACGGATGGTGAAAGAAACACTGAATTTGTACAAGATTATGTTACTAAAAATGAATGTGACATAACATCACCAGAAAGTCTGCAGAATATGGATGATGAGAATGAAACAAGTACAAATCTTTGCCTTTTAAAGGCAGTGGTTTCTGTAAACAAAGTAGGTTCTGAGATTTGTATTGCAATGGCATGGTTAGAAGGCACTTGTGGTCGTGATGCTGTTCATCAGGTGATGCAGTACCTTAAAAATAATCTCAGAATTGAATAATGTATATGGTTAAATATGTCACCTGATAGACTCCTCTGTACAATTGTAAATAAATGCCCTAATTCAATAAACTACTTGTGTATGGTCTATCTAACTTTAAGAATAGACAACTGTTATGACAACAGCATTGTAATGTACAGCTAACAGTGGTTCTAAGCATATGTCTAATTTAGGACTTTTATGCTGTATAATTGTACGTTTACAGAAGCAACATAACTCACACTCTTATAAACACACTTGCATGGAAAAAGTAACACTATAAACGATTGGAACACAGTGGACTGTGTGTTTGGATATAAAACTGGGCAGTAGCAGGGAAAGCTAGTTACATTTAGAAAATAGGGTTGCGATAATTAAATAAGGAATATCACTAAGGCAAATTTAGTGCTGAATAGACATATTTCAATAGCTAGCTGTTCAGACACCAGGTTTTGTTTCTAAGCTCCGCAGTTCCTAGACGACAAGAAGCCCTCTGGATTAAATTTTTCTACTCCTGGGCTGATCTCACATTTATAACTCTCCCTGTTCCTGCTGCTATGGTACACATATCTCCAACTTCACTTGTAAAGTGCAAGAAGTGGCTGGCAGTGGATATATAGGAAGTCTGGGTAAGAATATGAATATGGTACCACATTCTCATTTGCTACTGTCTGAAAACTGATCCCATTCAAGTCAGGCTGTTGGCTCCCCATTCCACTCACATCAAATTAAATACTACTATAAAATATTCTGGTCTAATATAGGTAGCATTTTAATACCCAGAATTTGATAGTGAATTTAAAACGGCTATTTGTTTCATGAACTTCAAGGTGTATGGTCTTCCTGGAGTTCATGATAGTTATTTGCCTGGTGAAGAAATTCCTTGCCTCTAGAGAACCAAAAAACATCATGTTTACAAAAGCCTGACACTGGACCTTGCTCTAAGCCTCTTCATTCGGTTGAAATCTTCACGCCCTCTTTCTCTAACACTTATTTCAATATTATCCATATTATTATTATTATTATTATATTATCAATATTATCCAATATTTAGTTTCCATGAATTACATCTCATTGTGTCAAACCTTTAAATTTAATCAGACTAAGAATATTAGCTATTTACTATACTTTGCATTTTTGAACAGTTCATAAGAGGAAAAATCTATGAGTAAAATTATTCCTTCACAAGTATACTTCTGAGCGAAATGTTGATATTTTGACTTTTATATACTCCGTACTAATACTGTACTGGCATATCCTTTATGTGCAGATTGACAAAATGTGCATGTTTTCTGAATGATACGTAGTGGTGAAAATATTGCCAAATAAATGAATTATCAATTACTGATACAGATACAACTGAATAGTTTGATGAAACCCAAAAAGGGAAAGTATTATTTGTAGCACATTTGACTAAAACTACTGGAATTAATGTATCTGGAGATTTTTTAACATACCATATAACCATTTGGAGCACAAATTAAACCTTCAATTACATTTTCCCAAGCTTTTAAAATGCTTTCATAATTCAGATTTAGACATGAATACAGACTACATTAGGGAACCACAAACAAGTTAAACATATGGCAGCAAATTTGTTCAGCATTTTAAATATCTGCAGCAAAAGTTCTTGAAATATGGGCACAAATACTGGATCCTGCTTTATTATTGTCCAGTTTTGTAAGATTCATCTTTGCAACTAGTTAACTGAAATCAAAACCAAATCAGCTCAAACAGCTGCATTCAGTACACCCTGGATAGAATATACAGTTGGTTTTTATTCACTAGAAGCTCATAATCAGTAAGTACTTAACAGCTTTTGCAACAATTTTTGTTTTCATGAGCATGCAAATAAGAACATCCCTATCTCATTCGTCTCTTCCTACAAGTAGTGAGATACATTACTGATAAACATTTTTCTACTTTACATAAATTACAATAGTCTATAACATTCTACAAGATAGACCTTATGACTTTTCTGATATTATGTTCAAACACATCAAATAAACTACATACCAGTGCTTTTCTGCAGCCAGAAAAAAAAACTGTGCAAACTCTCTCTCTTGGACTTGCAGCAGTTTCAGGTAACTGCAAATAAACAAAGTATGGAATGGAAATTAAGCAAACGTACAAACTTTTTACACTTCCAACAAATATTCTTGCAAATATACAGTAAACTCCCCATTATCTGGCATGTATGAGCAATGGGATGTTTTGGTTACATAAGAAAAACTTATATAAACTCAGTTTTTACAATTTATGGTTTTTTGCCTATTTCCATTTTCTGTTTCAAAGTCGTTTTTGCTCAAGTACTTGCATAGGAGGTCTCCTAGATGACAGCAGATTAAGGGGGTGAAAGTTTTTGGATGTTCTGTAATGTGATCATACATTTGACAAATCCCTCCTTATTGTAGTAATCAACGATCACCAAATTGTAGCACTTGCATGGAGGATAGGCAGTACTATTAACAGCAGGTAAATCTGGAGAGGTAAATGTATGTGTGTTGCAACTGCCTTTTTTTGGAGCATCTGTCTATAAAATCTAAAATGTTTGCTGGCCGCAAGATAATTCCAGGTGCTTCATTACCAGATAATTGGGATTTTACTGTACTAAATCCTGCTCTCTGCTAAAAATATGCAGACATTCATGAATTTATTATAGTGTAGAAATTGGTTGACCACAGATCTCACTTGATAAAGTAAAGGTAAATTTCCTCTGTGCCTAATCAATTAAGCACCAAGCGGTGAAGATATATGGGGAAGTGGGGATATAGTTCCATCATTCTTGACCTTGGCACTAGATGGGAGGTGAGTGGTCAACTTCATGCCCTGACCATCCCNGTGAGTGGTCAGCTTCATGCCCCGCCCACCCCCCCCCCCCCGCCCCAGACGAAAGAGCCCTGAGTACCCATTGGATAGGAGGTGGGGAGGATCCAAGAGCTCTTCATATAATAGCTAGTTTATTTTTGTCTTCTGCTACCTATGAGCCAACTGTCAAGAAAAAAAAAAAGGTGGGAGCCTCGACATATCACAACCCTATGGGCCTTCATGGCCTGTTACAGGGATAGCTTTATCCTTTTACCTTTTATTATTACATAATATCTGAAGCCACTTCCTCCTTCCCCCAATACATTTCTTAATTATAAGAATTTTAGATAATTATACATTTGAATTTATTTTCTACACTTAGCATGATGCATGTTATTGGAATTGCATCCAATTTCCAATGAGTATTAAATTCTTTAATTTATCTCATATTGGTAACATAAATTTGTTGATGATGATGATTAAAATATGTCATGTTTTAAGGATTAAAGACTTATTAGTTGGTATTTACTGATATCATCATCATCATCATCATCACTGGCAGGACAGCCCTTTGTGAGCCCTTGCCTTCCTCAGGATTGCTTGCCATTCTTCTCCATTCGATGCTGCCTTCCTCCAGTTCTTTACACCCAAAATTCTTATGTCCTGCCACACACATTCTTCCCATCTTAACCTTGGTATTTACTGATATATGACCCAGAATTTGTTGTGTAGATGGTTAACTATTAGATTAAGTTACTCGCACACAACAGGATGCAAAAACTGAAAACTGTATTACAAACTCGTTCCAAAATATTCAATAATGGGAAACCATTGCTCTGTATGAAATTTCATAATATGTAAATGTAAAAGCTAAAGTTGTCCCTGTGCTTAATTAAGCAATTAAACACTACCCCATGTAAAAGTATTGGGGAGTGGAGGAATAGCTGCACCATTCTTGATCTCAGTACCAGATGGAGATAAGCCGTCAGTTTCACTCCTAGGGAAAGAGCCTCCTGTTCTCATTGGATAGGAAGCTGGGTCGGCCCAAGAGCTGGTCTGAACACTGTCGTGTACAGAAAAATCTCTTGCCCTTGTCAGGAATTGAACCCCAGCTATCCAGCCTATGACCCATCATTATACTGTCTGAACTGTTTATTTATTTATGGCTTATTAAGAATGCTTACAATAATTCTAATTACCGCATAAAATAATATAATGATTAGTGAATAATGAATCAGAAAGGATGTGGTAGGAAGCACCTGTGACCTAATTTGAGGTACTATCCTGGCATTTGCCTGGAGGAACCGAGTCTCTGATTTGAGATTTAAACCTGGCACCTCCCAAATATAAAGCAAGAGTACTAATTTCATACCATGATTTTCAGTAATTTAATAACAGAAGAAAACAGATAACTAGCATGGTATTTTTATTCATTAAGTATCTTAACTGTGGACATCACCTCTAACAAAGGTAACCATATTGGCATCAGTGCTGTCTAGGCTTCACATGATGCAAATTCATCAGCTTACCATGTTTCTCTATCTAATCTTTCACCACAATACTAAAAGAAACTACACAGAAATGACCATGTAAGCACAGTGGATGCTGCTGTTGAGATTCATTCATCACATCTAACCTGAATCACCAGAAAAACACAACATAGTACAGCATGTAAATAATAATATTTCAAATAGTCAGCTTCCAACAGACAGTTTGTTCTAATAAAGGCTGAAGTTAATGAAATATGTACCACATATGCCACAAGAGATCTTTCTTTATGATATAACAATGTTTAACAAGTGCAACAATGAGTGACTAGTTTAACAAAACATATTAGTTACCATCTGAAAAAATTAACTTGAAATATCAACAATTTAATGAAAACTTTGAAACATCAAAAACTTTAAACATAGTTTCAATTTCCTTTCGTCTCAGTTACAACTTCATTCACACATTAAGCTTTTGTTTTGTTAACTGCTTACTCATTTTCCCTCTTTCACCAAATGTAATGCATGACAGTAGCACCATTATTCAAAGTGACAATTTTATGGCAACTTGTTCTAGTGGGGTTAAAACCATATCATGAGGAAGAATCACTGAAGGCCATATGAATTGTTAGTCACAAAAATTAATTCAAAGACTTCACATATCACACCTACAGACAGCCATAATGAGGACATAATGCATCCCCTCACACAAGCATTCAAAACAGAATTATAAAAAATGCAAGTTTAATACAGGTTGCCAGACATCTGCTTTGTCAATTATGTACACATTTGAAGTAAAAATTAACAATAATTATATCTTTACTTCCCATGATAAGGTAGATATCTCGATCTTTTGGGTTAAGAAGTGGAAAAGTATTTTCTAGAGCATGGGCCAACAGAAACAGTAATGTAAAAACCACCAAATATTTCATGCATACGTGACACTTTTCAATATGGAGAGAAATGCTACAGTATTTTCACTGTAAAGATTTACAGTGGATAAAATATCTGATCTGTGTACCACTACTCTGGCTAACAATCTTCTTTACATGTCTCTTAACTAATGATCATACAAATAATGTCAATGTATTATGCACTTCATAAGGACAAAAGAATAAAAAATGAGTTAGATACCAGTTCACAAACAGGCAATCAGACATTCAAAATAGTGTTAAGGAAATATATATAGAACTTGTTCATATATATTTCAAAATCTTCATAAGAGTGAACATGAGAGGAAACGAAAATAGAAGATTAGGATTTAAGAGAGCTCTTAAAAAACAAGGAAAAACCAAAAAAACATATAACGATGGAAAATAACCTGAATTCTTTTTATCGACAGTTAATCGAAACTCACTTCTGTCTTTCTACCCAATAAATTCCATATTCTCAAAATTGTTAGTGTTCATCTCACATGCCAAATTTATGTTATAAAATAAATGTGTTCATTGGTGTGTATATTTCAAGATGGTTTATGATTTTCATTGATGAAAGCCACATAGAGCTTCTATTGTCAAGAGACTGCAGCAGAATTTTCTTTTACTAATGTAACTAAACAAAGTATTTCAGAGCAGACGTAACTCGTTTATCTGAACAATCAATATCGTTCATAGCCAAGAAAGGGTTACATCTTAGGTCCTACCTCATCAGCTTTCATGTGCATGTGTTAGTTACTCTGCCAGCAAATGTTTTTCATATATATCATCTATATAGCATCTCTTTTCAGAGTAGTCATAAATCAGTGTTCTCATTGAATACAGCATGTTTAATACAAGATTCTTAAAGGACAGTGAATATACAACATCCGTAGTCATTCAAGGCATAATTACATATCTATTTCTCTGCAACAACAATGAAACTCCCTTGAGCAACTTGGAAAGTTATACCATGGGCAGCCTTGTTCAGAAGATGCAATCAAGAAAGAAGAAGAAATACTCCTTGAACCAATCACACCACAATATTATATTCTTTCAATAGATACCCCTGCATGCACATGATGAAGAAATATTTCTACTATAATACTACAAACAAATTGGAGCTAATCCTTCTGGCTGCTTAGTTCAAACACGTTTTCATATTCTTATAGACAAAACAATGAGAAGCCATTTTAATATTGCTATAAATACACTGGCATGTATTTACATTCACACAGTGTTTTAAATTAGATAGCACTGTATATCAACCTCATCTGATAACTTACACTAAAGTGAATTTCTTGCAGTGTGTAGATTAGATTAATGTTTTAACAGAACATGAGGTATGCCAAATGAAATTTTAGCATTCATTTTTATAAACAGACATTCAGATCTGTTTAAACCAGACACCTGGCAACCAGCATTTCAAACATATGTTTTAATGACTTCAAAACTGTCTACAATTGCAAATTTTTATAGTACTTCCATTGTAGGCAGAGAGGAACCTCACAGTAGAAAGTTTTTCCATACCCAATTGTTACATATATGTAGAACAACTGGCTTTTGTAACCAATATGATTACTACATAATAATTGTATTCCACCTTTGCACTATATTATCTATAATCACTACCACACAGCTATGTTTCACTTGGATCCAACACTAATAACCACAATGGCATTAACATTTCCCTAAATTAAATTACAATTATACGACATCCAAAAATAGTCTATAACTGAATTCATTAGCAACTAATATTTCAGCTGCAGACTTGTACTATAATATAAAAGTATGGTTACAAGAAAACTTAGAAGAATAGTACATCAAGATGAATTAAAAATGCATTTCTAGATCCATTTTGTGCCTCGAGTTTGAAACTATTGATCATGTAGGGGCTGCACAAAAATGTGTGCTATAGATTCCTTTCATCCAAGCTGCAGAATTCATGTATCTCATTAATAAATATTGTTCAGCGAAGATCTACAGTACTTCTTCACCGTGTATATATTGTAAGATAGCAACTTATTCGCCTTCACATCACCTCACACAGTAACTAGGAACTGTCACACTATGTGTACCATCATTATGTTGACAGAACTTCAATATCTCCATAACCCAGATATATCTGAACCTTAAAGCTGACTTTATTACAACACTGTTACATGGCACAAAACTTTGTGATTAAGCAACAGAACAGGATAACATGCAAATTTTGTTTGTAATTTAAAGTTATGATATTTCCTATGTGGATACAGCTTATTCTATATTAAATTTTATATGTGTATGTGTCCATGTTTTGACTATTGATGGAATGTCGACTAAATGGATTCAGTCCATTCTATTCAACAGAAAAATACAGTTCTACTGCACTTACAAAAATACTATACTGATGTCAAAACTTCAAACACTAAGAAATATTCAAAAGAACTATAAAACTAGATTCTTTTAGCAATTGTAAATCTACAGTCTACTAAGAGAAACATTAATTAAATCAATTTTTACCTATTCACTAGCCTAATACATACTAGATTTGCATAATTCATTTAGGAAGAACAACCTGACTTCAATGTATATGTAATGAGACACCTCTTTGGCTTACAAGACTTAGAAATATTAAATGAAAACCCATCATTTAATAGTTTCTCAAAGCCAACAAAGAAAACTGCCCTAAGAGAATTATGGAAAGTTATCTTAACCAAAGCAACAACAAGGGAAAAGGAATAAAAACCTTTTTATTTCTTCATCAAGTGTGATGAGTGTTATGATGAATGCAACAAATATACCTAATAATAATTCATTCACACATAACAATGCTGGGTTTCAGATAGAAATTTTATATTCAAACTAACAAATACTGTATTTTTCAATTACTTTGCCCATTGTCATAGATAAACTATCATTTTTTCTAGCAATTTCCAATGTAACAGCAACTCCTATAAACACCTTGATGTGAAAAGTATCATATCACACAAGAGTATGATTTGCACTTAATGACATGGCAAATAAACACAATTTTGCCACATATATGAAGATATATAATGCCATAATTTTTGTTACTCTTTCAAATACTATAACATTTCTATGCTCAATGCATTTTTGAGGCATCTCAATCAGCAGTAAAGGGTCTCAATCAGCTTGACTGCCCCTGTTTTTCCCAGTTTCATATAATTTATCACATAAATTTTTACACAGCAGCCAGAATAAAAAGTTACTCATATACGCCTAGTTTGGTCCAGGCATTTAGGCATGCACCATTGAAAAGAAGAGTGGCTAACAAAATCTATAAAGTCCCAAAAAAATATAAAAGGCTCAAAAAAACTGAGACATTGTATTATTATAATAATAATACACTATGTTGTTTTACATAATCTAACAAACACAGTCTATTCTGACTGTCAGAAAACCCACAGCAAAAATTGAGGCAGCCTATAAAATAAAACCTCTTAAAAATGCAAGTTGCTTGTAGTGATACTTTTAGTTCTTGTATGCATGTTCTTATATACACACAAACACGCACACATGCCCGCACATGCACATTTCATTCAACAACACACTCCAGATATTTGACAGCCTATTGGACCCCTACAATTCCATGCAAACACTGTCATGTACTAGCACACCAAATCTTCAAATATTCAACTGGACTGCTCAGTGAGTTGCTTTGTTTCACTAATGGCAGCTAACTCACTATCAGTCTTTTCTTCTGACAAGGCTGGAGATGCATCCTTCAACTGCCTTCTTTCTATTTCTGCTTTGAAATTCTCAATGTCTTGTTGGCTGAAAAATTACGAAAAGAAACAAATAACAATTTTGGTAGAGTGTACATGTCATNGATTAAAAAAAAAAAAAAAAAAAAAAAACTTTCAGTTTTTATTCAAATATTCTCAGAATGTTTTTATGGTGTATTAACCTTTCAGCATGGTGGCATTTAAACCTTGTCCAGAGGCTGATGTGGGATGGCTTTGTGCCAGGCATTTACATTTTGAAAATAGTAGCTACATAATCAGAAGCTTTTTAGATGGCCACAAATTCCATATCTTTTATCAAATTTTAATTAAACTCTGATAATGTACTGATGAATATTTACAGAATGTCTGCATTATGTAACATGAACCAAATATGTATGTATTAGCTTTGTTAAGAAAAGTTTTAATATAAGAAAAATAAGTGGAAAAATTGCAAATCACATTACCTTAGAAATATTTTGCATGACACACCAAAAACACGCTCATCCACACACAGGCTACTTCACAGTTTGAGCAATGACACACTGTTTTTTATATTTCCCATGTCTGTTGCACATAAAACACCATTTTGTGGGTTCTGATTTCCTTTCTGTTGCAGGTATTCTCCTGGTGAAATGTTTCTCTGTCATTCTTGCTACTACACTGCCATCAGCATGGAGGTTCTGTTGCTTTGTGTTCCTTAGAATACTGTGGCATATTCACTCAAAACAAGACTGTGGAGTCACAACAGCCAGCCATTACTAGGCAGCAGCCCATAAAACAACATCAACAACAGAAAAATGGCGTTTTCCACCCAGTCTGTGCTGATGGCTGCACATGCAACAATGGAATATGTCATGCCATCACTAAGCAAGAACTGCACTTCAACAGCGGAACCATGTTTTCATGTGGTCTGTGCCAGGGCTATACAGGGTGATTCACGAAGTTTTACCCCCACTTAGGGAGGGCATTCCTGAGGTAATTTGGAACAAAAAATGTTAATATACTAATGGTATCCAACTCATAATTAAAGAGATACAGTAATTTGAAAACTGGCGAAAAATCTTTTTTCTTGCAATTTCAGTCAAAACAAATTCGAAATACAATACAAACACTTTTTAAATCGTTAATGTTTTAGGAAAGAATCATTCTAAAACCAATTTTTTTTTTCAATTTTTTTAATTTTGCATTGTGCAACATTTTTCATCGATTTTGTGTTACAAAATTACATTATTTTCAGCATCCCATTCTGTAAACATACCAATGGTTGCATATCACTCTTCTATCAATCTGTTTCCTTTAAACTGTAGTGCTTTAGAAGACGACTGGATTTACATAAGATTTTCAAAAATGTCTCCCTACATGTCAACACAGTGCGTCGCACACATATGAACCGCTCTGCCTATCTACCTACGCGCAACATTCAAACCGGTCTACTTTATCTGCTGACATATCTGACTGGAACATATGGTCGCCCACGCTGAAGCATAGCGCTGCATTCACAATGATGGGTTTCAAAAATCTATTGTTACTCCGTAACTATTGAAAATCGACCAAAAGTTTATAAGGAAATTTTGCAGGAAATAACCCCAGGAATATGTACCATAAGCCGGGGTAAAACTTCGTGAATCACCCTGTATAATGAGTTGAGCTGAGCTGGGTCTTAAAGAACAGTCAGACAACGATGGAGATTCAGCTGTTGTGAGAAGTTGGTACCTGAGGGCAGGAACAGTTTGGGAACCCCTAGGAAGGGGAACATCCACCACTGGAATCCACCAAACAATGGCTAGTGAAGACTGTAATAGAATAAGAAGACCTAGTGTGTCCTATAGTTATTTGTGAAGTGTGTAAAACAGAAAGCACAAGCCTTACTTGCAGTTATAAGTTGTAAGAGTTCAATAAACCCAATTACCAATCCAAACCCTGTCTGTATTCACTAAAATCATGATAATACTTTACTAGTAAGCCTTGCATTAATACATTTTAAATAAACCACTCTTCTGTCTACATTTTGTCTGTATACTGTCACTGCATTCAACACTGTCTCATATATCCACTCCACAGAAAAATTTCACAAACCATTCATTTTCTTTCTTTCTTTCTTTCTTTCCTTTCTTTCTATGAGATATGACCGTAACAGCTCTTTCTTGTCAATACCTCCCACAGATTTGTTGTATTCTACAACATAAAGCAGTTTGTGAATCTGCTGACCTTGCTTGATCACTGTGGGACAGACATCATTGCTACAGTCTTCTTATAACTCCACCTGATGACAGAAACAGTTAAAGCATTCTGCACAGTAGGCTCACCTTTCTTTAGCTTTTGCTCCTTTACTTTTGATGCCATATTCCTCCCTGCACACTCAGTCTTCTGGGTTCTCAGATATTTAGATGGCTCTAGAGAACTGTACAAATTGTCCACCAAAATTGTATATCCCTTATGAAGCAAGGGTTCTGCTAATTCCAGCACTGTGGCAATTGTATCATTCACATCACTGCTCATCAGAGGTGACTGTACCATATTCTTCCCAATGTAGACAATGAATGACCACATACAGCCAGTACTAGACTAACACAATTCAAAGATTTTATATCAAACTGCAAAAGCTAAATGTTGTTGTTCTTGCTGCTGCTGTTGTTGTTGTTGTTGTTGGTGGTGGTGGTGTTATATTTTGATGATGACGATGACTGACTACAGCCAGTACTAGACTAACACAATTCAAGTTTTTATATCAAACTGCAAAAGCTAAATGTTGGTGTTCTTGCTGTTGCTGCTGCTGTTGGTGGTGGTGTTATATTTTGATGATGATGGCCGACAACAATGGCGATGATGATAATATAAGCATACACAGAGCAGCCATTACTTCTTAGAGCCTGCATAAACTTAACCTCTAAGGCAAACATATTGTGACATGGATGGCGCAATCGGAAGTAGGGGTCACGTGAACTCTGAAGTCTCACGAGTGATGTCACATACCCCCACCTCTTCCATTATTATGCAATGCTCGGTAAACACTCCATCGCCTCCAGCAGTGATGTAACAACACTTCCCACACTCATGCAACAGGGGAGCCCATGCAACAACCGTTGCTAGGCAACTGGTAAACATGACGTTACGCAACAGTTGTACGTATCATGTAACTGTTTTCTGTGTTGTCCGTGCTGAGCCTAAATAAGGAGCAGCGAACACTATTCAGTAGTGAGTATTGAGCCACTTACTTGAGAGAGAGAGAGAGTAACCAGTCAGTTGCAGTCTAGCATTCGCCAGAGTGAATGGAAGCAGGAGAAGTATTTGTGATACTGCAGATGGCAGTAGTTGTGAAATTGTGAACTGTGTAATTGTAAGAGCGAGTGGAATAAATTCGCTTGATCCAAGATGGCATGAAATTATTTGTCGCGTGATACACCCAACACGTGACAATATGAACATACACTTACTCCTACAAGTAGAGATGAACAGTTATGCTGTGAGGAACCATACCTTATCTGAACAAAAAGAATGCCATTTATCACATTCAGCATGTCAAGGACACTCCCCATCGATGGAGGTTGTATCTGAATAGGAGGCAGAGCCGTGTTTGATTTCCCAGTGTATATTTCATTCATTTTCTTCTGCAGGACTACAGCTTGTGATGTTAGATGGCGCAAACAGTCCGATGACTCACGTGTCTTCTCATGAGATTCACCAAGCTGGCCAACAGAATGATCGATATAAACTGTGTGAAAATGAAAGCTCTGGGATAAGCAAGACTATATTTTAAGTTCACCTGAGTATGAGAGTGAGGAACTTACCTGCAATAAAATCTCTTGAGTGCTTTAAATCCAAGATTCAAAATTCAAGAATAAAAATTTACATTTTCAAATAGTGACATCTTTAATTCTTCTGAACAACTGCATAATGAGTAAATATAAATGTTTATTTCTTACAATCTGTGTGATTTGGAATATCAGAGGTGTCAAAATGACTACTTTCTTTGGAAATGAAATGAAAATTACCCACACTCAACTACAACATATTTTTTGTTGATACTGGATATGATCCTGGCTTAATTTAAAAAAGAAAATAAGAAAGCACTATCTGCTACTTTTCATTTTTCACTGGCCTTCATAGTCATTTACTGCAGACATAGATTTGTTGTTACAAAGCTAATCAAACTATAGGCACAACACTATACAGACTCAAATCATTTTTATATCTGTTATATCTAACATTCACATACTTCAACAAGACCCATCTCATACATTCTTTTTATTTTTTTAATAAAATACTTAATCCCTCAACACACTTTGTCTAAAATTTTCCCCATCTTCTGGGATGTTCCCCATAGGTAAGCTATTAGAAGTTTCACATTTTAATATCAAAATTAAATTAAACCAAAATGATAGAATGATACAGTAAGGTATAAAAGAGGTAAAGCTATTCCTGTAAGAGGCCATGGAGGCCCATAAGGTTGTGAGATATTGAGGTTCCCACATTTTCTAGACAACCGGCTCACAGATGACGGTGAGGTTGTCGGCCTTACACACAGATGACCTTTACCCCCAGGAAGATTCCTGGTACTCGATTCTGTTACAGGCTGAGTGTGGACCATAGTGTGGCTGGAAGGATTAGGTTGATGACCTGATCAGGAACCAAACCCATTACCTGCCAGCTTCTAGCACAGTGCCTCGACCAACTACGCTACCGCATGCACCCATAGAATAAGGACTTCTTACAATTAGTAGGTTAATATGAGTGTTCTCCAAGGTGAAGTACAAATTTTATGTAAGAAGACAACTCTCCATTTGGAGATCAGTAAGAACCTCCCCAGTCACACTCCCATGAGGAAGAGTATGAAGGACAGGTTCCTAACTTCAGAGCATCTTTTGTTACGTGGGATAAGGAAATATTTGTAAAGACAAAGAAAGGGGGAGGAATAAAACTGTTCCTGTGCACTACATGCCATTAAGACATAGGGGGAGTGGAGGTATAGCTCCATCATTCTTGACCTCAGCACTAGACAGAGGCAAGTGGTCAGCAAGAAGCATTAGTACTGGTCTAAAAGTCACTCTAGTCTATGGATTGTATAATATTCTGACCAAATTGAGTTCAGTTCAACATTATCTTTTTTTTATTGCTAGTGGGGTGGGACTAAGTCCCTTGTACTGCGGCCACTTCTGGCCTATTGTGCCAGCCCCAGATGATAGATGAGGGTGATTGTGGAGCAACTGGTGGAATGAAGATTGGCAGGGGAAACTGAAGTACTTGGAGAAAACCTGCCCCAGCACCACTTTGTCCACCACAAATCCCACTTGACCAGACCCAGGTTCAAATCCAAGCCACTGCGGTGGGAAGCTAGCGACTAACCGCTTGAGCTATGGCGCGGCCCTTCAACATTATCTATTTACAAGTATAATTTAAATACAATCAAAGTATATGTATCCTACTGCATACTGCAGTCTGCCCCTGGCAAATATCATTCCTAAATAGATCACCCTTTAATCTCATTTTAGCTTAAACTCCTGTTGATCTTACACATCATGAGAATCATTCCTGCCTAAATATCTCTTTATCCATTGACTTTGGCCAGGTTTAAACCTGTGAACCTCAGGTTGAATGGGATGAATGTTACCATTAGACCACCTAGGCAGTCTTGTCAGTTTAGGAAATTAATCATGCTTTTGTCAGTTCATTACCACTCACCACTCAATAACATTAAAGACTGGCATCTGATTCTTGGTCGTACACTAAATTTTCACTGACTTTGTGATTTCTTAGCCTACTTAGGCAAGTGTTACACCACTGACATGACCTGATTAACACTCTTAGTAATCTTCACAAGCTGTCACATTGAAGCTATTATAACTATCTGGCATAAAATAAACTCTTTAACAAATATTTAACATCTAATGAAAGTTGTCACTGTTATATTTACAGACATCAACAAAATTAATAACATATGGACATATAAGTATCTTGGGGAACACGCTGTAGAGTAGTTGGCTGGGGCAGTAGCTACAAGCCGGAAGGTCATGGGTACAATTCCTGATGAGGTCACTGGATTTTTCAATTGACCTAATCCTTCCAGCAGCATCTATGGCCCTGGGGTTGACTCAGCCTCTAAGAGAAATGAGTATGAGGAATCTTCCTAGGGGTAAAGGGCAGCCAGTGTGTAAGGCTGACAACCTCACCACCATCTGTGAGCCAACCGTCTATAAAATGTGGAAGCCTCGATGTCTCGCAACCCTATGGACCTCTATGGCCCCACGGATACATTTATCTTTGTTTTATCTTACATAATTATCTTCTTACATTGAATATGTACTATATTCTGAAGAACACTCATCCTGCCCTACTAATTTTGACAAATCATTATTCTATCATTATGGATTACATATAAGCCACTATTTTTAACAATATTTTTATTGCTCCACTACAAATCTGTCGACCGTAAATTTCACACAGCCTTTAAGAGAGTTAAATTCAGACCTTCATGGTCAGAAGGCACATGTCTAACTATATGATCTAATGGCACAGCCATATGATTTACTATACTTCATTCCAAATAAGGGACTATATACATGCTTTACCTGTTGCTTGTAAATAGCATACGTCTCCTTCTCATTATTGAGAGCTGAACGGAAGTCACCCATGCAGCTCTGCGTCCTTGCCACAAGGTGAAAACTAACAGCCACCTTCAAAGATTTAGCACCATAGTAGCAAATATTCAATGCTAGTGCCTTTTCTAGGAAACGTAAGGAAAGTTCATACTCTCCAACTGCATGAAGAATCAAACTGATGTTGCTCTGTAAGTATGAAAGAAAAAAGATGGAAGAGGAGGAAGATAAGATTTCTATGAAAGAAAAAGGAGTTTAAACCCACTGTCAATTATGTAACATCCTCCTATTCACATGAAATAAGCTACTTTGAAGGCAGTAAAATAACACAAACAAAAGGAAAACAGACATCGATCACCTGTATAAAGCATACAGCAATTTTGAGAAATATTTTTTAAATACCTGAATTAATTTTATACAGGTATTCAAAAAAATAAAATAAAATGACTTATAACTCGTCAAAAGAAGCTGGCATGTACAAAAAATAGGATGTGCTGGTTACATGAATCAGCTGGTTGCATGAGGACTTCCACAGAACCCAATGTTCACATAATTTTCACCATCTTCCAGTATTTTAATGCTTTCACTTTCTGTTCTGAAGTCAAATCAACATTTTTCTTTTGTTCTTAGGTGACAAAGTAGACTGATGGGGAAAGATTTTGGATAAGTATAACACAACCATAAATTCAGCTAGCCCTTACTGTATTCATGCATCACTCTGATTGTAATGACCCTTGTGTGAAGGGCAACGATGGGCAGAGCTGCTAATGAGAATTCAAAATGCCTGGAATATTGGAAACGGTATAACAGGCAGTGTACTGTAGTTCCAATATATTTGGATCATCTTACAGGGTAGCACTTGGAAAAGCGCATAAATACACAAACTTACATCAAGCAATGCTATTTCTGGATGATTCTCTCCACAGACCATAAGTGCAAGGTACCGTGCTCGATATAACAGCTTGAGAGCTGTACTAACTTGATTGTTGGCAAAGCAATACAGTGCTAGATGTGTCTGCAAACATGAAACAATGCGTATGTTATACAATTTGTTCCCAATAATTTACAGCAGTCATTAAATTCTATCATCTATACACTGCATTACTGCAATGGTGCATGTACACAGTCCAGCTGGCTAAGCACTGAATTTTCCAAACACTGATATCATTGCTCCTCAGTTCATGTATGGTCACCAGTCCCACAGTACTGGGAGATTTCACATCTCCTATTCCTAGATGATAAGGGTTAATTGAGTAAAATATAATTACAATCTTTGTAGAAAATTGATGTTCTTCTGAAAGACTGAAAACTATAAGCCTAAGAAAGATTGATTCTTTGGCTATATAGCAACACTGTTTAAGCAGCATTATATATCCAAGCCATGAAAACAAACAAAACTCAAAATACCCTCAAACATGCATGCGACACAGGATACACATACAGCACAGTTGATCAGACGTTGGAAACACTACACAATGAAAAGAAAGGCCAATCACTAAATACGCTGGAACGATGCCACACATGTAATTTAAGTAAACAAAGATTACAAATGAATGATACTTTTGCAGATACACATAACCCCATATTTGACCTAATAATGGAAATATACCCATCGCAATAATAAATAAAACACACCTCCAAATATACCCGAACCAGTGCCCCTATCAAAACATAACCACCCCCTCCCATGAACATCACATGACTTAATGAAACATACCACTATGGCATTATACAGTAGTCAGTACAAACAGAACCACAGAAGGGGAACAACAGCTATCTAATAGCAAGAAGTTGTGGTACCCTATATAAAACAAGTAAGTTAAAGAAATCAAAATTACAGGAAATAACAAATAATACACAAAAAAAAGCATTAAAATGTCTACTTCCATTACAGAATAACTCCACCACCATCACTCGTGGCATAAAAAAGAAAGAAAATAGAACATACACCACTTATATGTGGAAAATTGCCACATAATATATTTAGTAACCATTTACCATACCACACCACATGACTATACATCACTCAAATGAACCATATTAGAACATCTATAATCTGTTTTCACGTGCACATAATAATTAAAAAACAATGCAGATTCCCATAAAACACTTCTATTCTGAGATATAACATCACAGACCATCAAAAGTTTTTATTCAATTTTAACATTTAATTTCAAACTGAGTTATGTTTTACATTTTAAGACTAACATTCAAATGTAATGGAACAAAAAAATCATAAGAAAATTTATATTTATTGTCACGTGACATATACCCAATTTGACAATTTGGTGTCAGAATTGGTTTACGAACTTGAACAAGCATCGAAGAATAATTGAACTTATGAATGCCTCGGCTATTATACTGGCACAAAATGGAGATGCAGCAGATGATGGAACTCCTGCTGAAAGAGGCGAGAGCCTGGTGAGAAGACATCCGCTCAATGCGGTTTGAGACAATGAGTACCAGAAAAGGAACACCGAGCCGGACAAGAAGAAGACATTGCAAGTATAGCCTCGAAGGAAAAGACTGGTGATGCACTATTAGGCTATTCGGGACGAACTGCCTTAAGAAGGGAGCAGTGTGACATGTCTAACCGTTGCTGGGCAATGGGAGGTGCAACGAGTCACACGAAGACAGACCCTTGATAAACGGTCGGTTGCAGGTTACACAACAGTAAGGAAAGCAGTGTTTCTCCATGCTGTGCCAAGTAGAGGCGAGTAGAGCCGAAGCACACTGGTTGCTTCGCAGCAATAAACAACTCTCGACAGCGTTGCCCAGCAACATCTGTAAACACGGCGATTACGCAACAGGGAAGCGAGGCACGTTTTCCGTTGTCTGGCTGAGGGTTTATAAGAAAACTGCACTGCCTAAGGAGTCTGCTGAATTGTAGCAGTCACTGAGTTCAGTTATAGCAAGTGAATCGTGAACGTGAAGAATACCGGAACGTGTGATTAGAGGCGATAGTGTGAGAAGTTATTGGGAGTGTGTAATACAGTGACACTGGTATAGCTCCCATATTGTAATGTGAATAAGTGAAGACCACTGAAGACAGAGTGAACAGATTATTGTGTAGGGTGTATAAATTGTGTAAACCCGCAACTGTGTTATAAGTATTTGTAGTTACGACTTGTAGGTTGTTAAATAAACCAATTAACAATCTGAACAGCGTCTTCAGTAGCAAAACACGTTACATTATGATGACCAATATGGATCCACATTAGAAATACAATTCAATACTAGTAGTATATTTCATGAATATTGTCCAATGATGATCCAGCTGGATCAAAACATGTAGCAAATGTACATAATAAACAAATATTATTACAGTAATATTAATTTATTTATTATAAATTTGTTGTGTTGATGGTTGTACAGTAATATTATACAGCATAGTATTATATTAAATGGGAAGATGATCATGAATCATAAGGAAGTTAGAATATGAAAAGATGCGGCTGTGGCTTATTTTGAGGTACTGTCCATGCATTCATCTGACAAGATTGTAAACTTCAGTCACAACAGCCAGCGAACCAGACCATAAAAACCCAAGTTTTGCATGGTTTTAACAGAGGAAAAACAAATTCACCAGAAACTAATCATTACTTACATATTCAGTGATGGTATAAGGATGGTCAATTCCATTCACTCGTTCAGACATTAGAACAGCTTTCTGCTGATATGCCATTGCCTCGGCATGCTCACCCATGATGTAGTTCAACCGTGCTAACATTCTCAGGCACTGTGCAATCTCTGGATGCATTGCACCATACACATTGTTCAATAAGTTGAGAGCCTCACTAATCAGTTCATAGCCCTCCTTTAGATACCCCTGCTGAATCTTGTTCTGCCCAGTGGTGTAGAAGTTGTAAGCATCAGTTGCCTGCAGAACAACAATGCTAATTACAACACAGGAGGAAAGGTAATGGCACTAGTTGCACATACATCTAAAGCTTCCATGAAACACAGTTGGGGCATAGATGACCATAATGAGAATAAAATGTAAAGCTATCCCTGTAACAGACCATGAAGAGCCATAGGGTTGTGAGACGTTGAGGGTTCCACATTATCTAGACAATCGGCTCAGAGATGGTGGTAAGGTTGTCAGCCTTAGACGCCGGCTACCCTTTACCTCCTAGGAAGATTCCTGGTACTCATTTCTGTTAGAGGCTGAGTCGACCCCAGGGCCATATTGCGGCTGGAAGGATCAAGTCAATTGAAAAAAATCCACCTCATCAGGACTCAAACCCGCGACTTTCCAGCTTGCAGCATAGTGCCTCCACCAACAACACTACCACATGCCCCCATATAATGAGAATACAGCCAGAAAACTGCTAAGAACCTCATTATATTATACTAGATACGTATGCCAAGCTTCCTGAAAAAGGTGCTTTGGGTCTCTCTGGATATCTAATATAAACTTTAGGCATCATAATGTCTCCTGACATAAAATTTATTACATACAAATTACCATTACAACAGATGATTTATTTACATAAACAGGTCAGTTTTCTGGATATGAGAACACTTTCTTCATTCAAATACTGTACTGTTAAAATAGCAGCTGACTTTGGAAAAATCCATTCATTATTTGACTGACAAGCACAAGGCTGTATTGTATTCATTCTCTGTTCAGTGAATGCTTTCTTTTGTTATTTTAACGGGAGATTTCTATAATTTCAAGCTTTGGCATTTATTTCCCTTTGAAATAATTTATCAAAATATTTTCATAAAAGGCCATCCCTTGAAAGAGAAAAACATAGCAAGCACCCAACCAGTCAATCAAAAACTGAAAATTCAGTATCATAATGCATTATTTTTATAACCAACTACACAACAATTAATTGATGAATCCAGCTTCACTAGGCCCTGGGGTTTACTAAGCCTCTAAGAGAAATGAGTACCAGGAATTAATTAAATAATTTTCCTGGGGAGTAAAGCTAGGCCGGCGCATAAGGCTCACAACCTTACCACCATCTTTGAGCCGATTGTCTAGATAGTGTGGGACCCTCAACGTCTCACAACCCTATGGGCCTTCATGGCCTGTTACAGGGATAGCTTTACAGTTATTTACTTCAAGATCACAATATGCTCTAACTGTAGTGGTCGGTATTGAGAGGTATACAATTTACAAATAAAAACATGTGTTAACAATCCCTGACGAAACAGACACGACGAACCACGGCAACGGGTTAATGAATTACAATATAATTAAAAGACTACTTAATGAGGTCAGATCCTTTTCCAAAATGAGGTAACAAGATTAGTCATAAATTATTACTAACACTCCTACAGTAACATTTCAAACCTACATTTCACACTTAAAGAAGCTTGTTATAAAATGTTATCACACAGTTACACCAGAAAAATGCATGATCCATGCATGAATAATTTATACATACCCTAGGATTGATATGCTTCACCACAGGGAAGATATTGATTATGTCTTCCTCAAAGAATGTGAGTCTGTTTTTGGAGTCAAATGAGTATTCTCTTAGCAGAATCTGAACTCCAGTCTTGATGCAAAATGATCTATATGAAAGAGGCACAAAAATAAGTCATCTCACACTCACAAATATGTCAACCAAGTAAATCGTTTTTCATGAAACTTGATGGGTTTCAGCTGTGAAAAAAATCCTTACTCTTTCAGAACCTGAAGGGTCATTATTTATATTCATAAAAGCTCACCTTTGGATTCAGGTGAATCCAGTTCACAGCCTCCCACCTTCTGAAACCCATTTCAACTTTATTCTCCCATAAATGTAAGTCTTCCAAGTGGCCTCATCCCTTCAGGTTTTCAAACCAACACTTTGTATACATTTCTCATCTCCCCCATGTATCCTGCATCACATCACATTCTGGTTGCTGTAACTGCCCTAACAATACTATAGGTTAACAGTTCAAATTATGAACCTCATTATGTACTTTTCTCATTCTGTTTTATTATTTCCTCCTATGTGTGCTTCTCAACACTTTGTTCTCATTACACTTCCCATTGAAACACATTAATGACAGACCATTAAAAAAATCTACTAACAGATCATGATGTATGTAAGAATCTATATAGTACAACAATAAATTACAAAACAGAACTTTCAGGACATGCAAAAGTATACAGATATTGCTTTCTAAAGTAAGAATATTGGTACAAACCATATAATGAGATTATTTCACATCATTATAAACTGATAAATGTTATCACAGCATCAATCAAATTTATAAACACCTGCCTTGTCCCTACCCCATTACAATACTGTAAGAGACTTCCAACAAACTAACCAACAATTAACTTATAATCTGAAGTTTAGGAAAACATTCATGTGCTCATGTTATGTAATGAACTAGAAGAACTTTCCATATTTTAGCATAATACAGAGAATTGCACATGTACCTGAGCAAAGAAATCTTCTGCAGAGAAAACTGTTCAACCATGGATTCAAGACAATCAGCTTGAAGATCCCAGTCATAATAGCTCTTCAGTTCTACCTTTATTTGAGTCCAAAGTGATTTGGGAGTAAGGTTTGCCCATTCCATACTGTCAGCATCCTTCAAGAGAGGATTTGTCCGGCCCTTACGTTTGCTACGGCGCTTTGATGTTTTACTTTGAAGCTATAACAAGTAATGTAGTACTTGAAAAAGCACAATTATGATTCCTGTTTTAATTCATAACAAAATAACACATAAGAGAGACATGGATAAGTGCAAGTCTGTGTTAAGCTGAGATCACAAAAATAAAATACTTTCAACATATGGAGAAAAATTATACATTATTAGTTGTAGCCCGACTACTATTACTTTTCAATCTGACAACTGTTCTAATTTATATTTATTGCCTGTAAATTTGTAGATTTATACAAATTAATTTTGTCTCCACAGCTACACTTTGATGTGAGCAACACAAATGAGCAAATAAAAATACTGGTATATTCTTAACTTCCATATTATTCTCCTAGTGTAAATTCCAATTTCAAGGTACATACACAGAAAACAAATTTCTATATCAACCGGTTGAATTTACCACGAAGAACAATTTTAGTCACAGGCATGGAATTTATAGGTGTTCATGATTTTTCCAGACTGACTATTGTGCGACATATAAAACAGTTAATGGTATTACCTCATCAGCAACTTGATGTGGATGAGGCACTGGGTATGATGACAGAAAACAGTTCAGGAAGTGGCTCACAGCAGCAGATAGGCTCATCAGTTCTGTACTCTGTCAAATGGGGAAAATACATCAAATAAAAATAATCTGTCCTCACATCAACTTTCACTTTGGGAATGGATGGTTGTGAAAATTTCTGACAACTGTCTGCTTAAAAAGTGATGCTTTGCAACCTTGGTATAACAAGAATTTACAAAATTTGTGAAAATGATTGTCCTAGTAGCTACCTGAAACAGCCTAAAATGTTTGATATGCATAATCTTATGTCCATCTACAAACTTCTGATTATATATATCATAATATGGCATTAAGGTTTAAAAGCACTAATGAAGGTATGAATATACACTCAACTCTCGATTATCCGGGGGTGGATAAACCAGTTTGCGGCTTAACCGGGGCTTTTTTGAGGCTCATATGTTGTTTAATATTCATTCACTTTTGTTTCACATGGTGAGTTGTAACACTATTTTCGCACTAGTGTGAACTGAGCTCTGCATTTTTTTATCCCATTGTGCTAACACAATGTTCTAGGGTAGGGGTGAAAGAATGCAAGGATTTGTGGAAAGTTTCAAGGACAGATACACCACCCCAGTTAGTCTCTTAATATCGATCTTCAAGTGCGTTAGCAAAATGTCAGGGTGTAAAAGTAAGTGTATTGTGTTAAGTATTCAACAGAAAAAGGAAAATGCCACGATCAAGCAAACGACAATATTAAATTTTTTTGAGTGTTAAGTGTTGGATGTTGTTGAACACTGTGATTGAAATAACTAATTCATACTCATGTGTAATGTAAAAAAAAGTATTAAATAGGCCATGAGATGACATAAAAATGAGGTTGAATAAATTTAAATACAGGTAAGCCTATAGTATTATGAAGGTACAGAATTACAGTACTACTTTTAATAAATTTGTCTTAACCGGGTTTTTGATTAATCGTGATTTCCATCCCCACCATTATCCCGGATAATCGAGAGTTGAGTGTATTTATTTTTTTGAGAGGAGTGGTTAATATGGATACATGAAAATAATGCAGAAAAATTCAAAATTCTCAACTTCTACAGCACTATCTGAACTGAGAAATTATGATTTTTCTTATACTCGGGTACATTCTTGGAGTCACAACCACCTGCTTATTCTCAGCCTGCCTTTATAAGCCAAAGTCCCACCAACTATTTTCTGTGTGCCTAAAATGCACAAAGTTAAAACTGAACCAACTCATGCACATGCTACCTTACAGACTGGCAATAAACTCAGCAGTTACCTGACAATTTTTCATACTAATGCCCTTCTTTGCTTTGCTTTGGTTTGAAATGGTAAAGTCCCCTTGCTGAACACCGACATTTCTCAACCTCAATCATCAAAAACAGAAAACTGTCTCTTATCATATGTTAAGACACAAATTATGAATATGTTTGATTCCTTGCTTTAAGCTCATATGAGTAAATTCATGTGACCTCTGACATGAGTTTGTCTCTCTCTGGTTAGTGGACACATTTCTTTGTAAAATTTTATTCATCCACTGCTAGTTTCAAGCTGATAACAATTCTTCTGAAACAATTCCTCCTATTTCGCTGGCATTCCAAGACCAAAGACAATCATTTAATGGTCCTACAATATAGGGTGAGTTGTATTTAACCCTTCCGCACTGACATCCGTGTGCTGCACTGACTCTTTAAATAATCGTATGCCACCGACATCTGTGCAGTGCACCGACCTGCGCAGGGTTAGCTTTGAAGGACGTTGCTGACAAAACGAGGAAAGATATTCCAATTTTCTTTTCAGGAGTACATAGATTAAGGTTTCATCTTTCAATTGGTATATGAGTTATTTATTTTGGACGAATTTTTAGCA
>NW_019730118.1:804728-808673 GCF_002891405.2 Cryptotermes secundus | reverse complement strand
GTGTACTGGTGCAGTGATTGTGATGTTGGGCTATGTACTGACCAGTGTTTTCAGGATTACCACACCAAACTCAACTTTTAGCAGTTCGAGTGAGTAAAAAAATATTATTTATCATAAATATATTAAAAATATATGCATAGTTTTGTTCTTCGTTTCATTATGAATATTTCTGTGAAAATTTTATCTCAATATACCTATTTTTGCGAGAGTTACTATATTTTTCATGGATAAGTGCATTTTTCTGTTTAATAATTAAATACCTCGTCGGTTTGGCGGTAGGAAAAGATTTAAATACTATCCGTCGCAGAAGGGTTAAGCAATATACTTGTTGAATATCTTAAATTGCTACAAGGGGAAAAAAACAAAAACAGCCCCCCCAAAAAAAAAAGCAAGACACTCAGTCTTTTCTCCAGTATACAGCAAAATTAAAGTTATGTGCACAATGTATTTTCATACTCACTTGCATATAAACAGTGAAGACATGTTTCACGGTTCTCATGAGAAGTTCTGCTACTGCAATATTGTACAGATATTCCAACTGCTTAATCTTGGATAATGAATCTGCAATCTTGCCCAGATAACGAATATTGACACCTCTGTTGTGCAATGCTTCAGAAAGTGTTGCCCCATCCATTGGAGCAGCAGAGTGATCCAAACAGTCCCGCACCTAACACACAACATTAAATTAGTTTCCCCTTGTAAATTTCTTTATGAATTTCTTTGTTATCTGGGTCCAGTTACAGGCACACTTCACTGTGACTTACTGCTTCTGTATAGAAGTATGGATGAAGTTTTGTAACCACCTTCTTCAATATGGCCTCTTCCTCCCAAATCTCTCCCTATTAATCATTCCAAATAATTCTATATCTCATTAGATGCTAAATAATCTCAGCAACTGGAACACCAAGATCAACTGATACAATAATTTTAATAACTTAAATTCAATCTATCTTTGGCTGATGCTGAAGTGTGAAACTGCACAGAGAACAAGGTCCTGGCAGCGCCCACCATTTGAGATAGAAACAACTCTGAGTACATCAGTCTGTGTTCTGGGCATCACTGGTGGTTTATTCTCCTTCACTTACCATTCCATGTGCACAGTCCTGTCATCTACCAGATTCAAATTAAATGTACAAACTTACGTGCCAGAGTAACAGCTCTTGTCATACATTATTTTATTATCCTTCTCTTGTTGTTGGGTGAACAACATGACAACATTTGATAAATAGCAGCAAAGCATGGTAAGATGTCCTATTATCAGCCAAGTTAAATTTCAATTACATGTATAACTTTGGATGCTATGGAAAGAACAGCCTCATAAGGCACACACCATTAGCACGTGGTAATGCACAGTTATGAAGAACTGATAACAGTATGAATTATTTCAGTTTTATATGGTAGTGGCCTTGGATTAATTTAATTATCTTCATCTACACTTCAGCTGAAATGAACGGTTTAGCAAAACCTCAGACAGGTTTCTGTGAAGGGTCCTCTTTATATATATACAGAGTGTCCCAGGAGGAATGTGCCAGACTTTGGGAGGGTGTTCCTTATGTTAAAGTATGCTGATATAACCCAAAACACCTATGTCCAAAGTTGAATGGTTACGGAGATAATGGCCAGAGAAGTGTGAAACTTTGACAGGTGTTACACACTTGTTGATTAGCACATACATATTAAAACTGGCAGGAATATCTGGTTTCTGTAATGTTAATGATGTACATAACATCAAATTAACTTGTGAATGACATGAAGCCATTAAATTGAACTACAAAAAGAAACTCGCATGACATGTTATAGTTATCCTTAGGTTTCCAAGCATTATACATGACACATGCATGGCAAGTGCTGACGTAACATGGCTGACTGTGCGTTCTGGTATAAGCCGACTACATAACTACTAAAATACAGTACCTGATTTATACTAATTGTTCAAAGTGTCCTCTGCCAGCTGCAATGTCTTCCAACAAACATGGTAACTCACTCCTCAGGAAGGGTTCATATATGTTTCCCGTTAAATTTTTGTGAAACACAAAAGGTCCAAACAACCTGTTCCCAAGCACACCACATCATACATTCACAGAAAATCTCTTTTGGAATTTCGTTACCATTACCTCATGTGGTTTATTATGGGACCACGTACGCATTTTTCGTAAATTATTTACACCGTCCACGGTAAAAGACGCCTCCTCACTGAATAAAATGATGCTTAACAGTTCAAGATGAGCTTTTATCCAGTGGCACAAACCATACGCTGAGCATGGTCGCCTGGTTCCAGATGTTGTACCCTTTGATCATGGTAAGGATACAAATCTTCATCATGCAAAGTTCGCCACACCTGCATACGTGATATGCCGATGTGAGAGGCCATTCTACAAGTGGACAGATGCGGACTTCTCTGAACCATCTCAAGAATGTTCTCTTGTGTGTTTCTCATTCGTACATCCTCCCTTTCAGAGTGCACAGAAGCACTTGGAAGAGAACCAGTATCACACAATGTCTGGTGAATTCACGTAAATACACTTCGAGATGGAATCCTTCAATCGGGAAAACGCCTTTGGTATTCTTCAACAGCAGCACGTGCATTGCCACCATAAAATCCATACACAAAATGCATATCACAATATTCCACGTGTGAAAACACAAAAGGCATTTCAGCAACTCTGTACAACTAATTTACCATCCATTCACAACGCGGCCGCAACGTACCCTGAAGGTAGCACNTATTATGACAAAACTGAATACCAGCAAGAATCAAATAAAATTTCTCACAATTTATTACACACAGTATAACATATTTCTTATTTCCATGGTATTTTATGTTGATCAAGGTATAACATTCAGAGTCATTAATGTATACATAAAGTTATACACACATTATAATGAATGTGACACAACATTCATACACAGTAAAACTGTTATATACTTCGCAAATGCACTATGTACATGTTGAATAGCAAAGAACATAGATACCACTTACATTATACTAAGAAAACAAAATAAATGTTTGCTCTTCATATGTATTACATTACATAGTATTCGCTAAGTACTCACAAATGCTGGAATTTGAACTGTAAGCAGGAAGTCTGCAGCATCTTTCACAAGCTGACGCTGTTTCTGGAGCTGTTCACCATCTGTATCCACATGCTGAACTCCAGGAGAATACACATCTGGATTGAATCTTACATCAAATTCTGTCTCCTTAAGTGACCCCACTGCAATTGCAGCCTTCTTTACTATATCCTTTGTACTCTCCTCCACTGAAAGTAAGTCAATCCTTGATAGACCAGACCACATAATTCCAAATGTAAATTAATTCAATCAATGCTCCTCAAAGATGTTTTAATTATGAATAATGGCCTCTAATTGATGAAAATTAAAAGAACACATTTAGTCCTGAGTAACATGGATAAATTAAATGGTACTGAGGAAAGAGAGTCTGGAGCATCAGTTGCTAAATGCTCAACATATCACTAAAGGTCACAGTGCAAGGGCCAGCAGTTACACTCACCCCTTTTGTGTGTGTGTGTGTGTCTGTGTACATGTGTGCAGATGCAGGTGTGTGTGTGTGTGTGTGTGTGCACATGCGCACATGTATCAGTTGCTAAAATGTGGAAGAGTTCAGCATAGCAAAACAAGGTGTATCTGGCATTACCAGAAAGAAGGCATAGCTCAAGCTCATTAACTCTTTGACTGGCGCGAAGGGTATTTAAATCCCACCCCTGTCCTGGCAGGCCCTTTAAACCTTATGTCGCTAAAATGCATGTTGTTACTTTTTCATAAACAACTTCAACAAAAATTGGTTTTTAAAAACGAAATTTTTAGGAACTAATTAAAATACAATACTTTATGCAATAAATGCTTTTCCACACCTCTTTATTTGTTTTTCTTCGTGTGATAAACATTGAAACATGAAAGTTTGCAGAGAGCCACACCACAGCCTGC
>NW_019730118.1:787512-804287 GCF_002891405.2 Cryptotermes secundus | reverse complement strand
GTCATCCAGAAAAAATTTTAATCCATGAAAAGGGATGCATTTTATGTGTTATATCAATTTTGATCCCGAAACTATTAGCAAATGGAAGTATTGGGGGTACAATGTCTCCGTACGTTCATGAGATGGGCGTGTCAGGCACCGCACTCGTGGTAGGTAAATGTTCATGATTACTGTCTTGTGGATCATTGCCTATCACTGTATTATTGTCACTATCAACTTAATCCAATTCAGGAATCATTATTTCATCGCCACTATCATCATCAGAAAAAATCTCGTTCACAACATTTTCCAGCTGGTCTGTAGGAAAACGAAGACACTTGCTGCAAGAAGCTATGGTGAAACTGAATGAATGTGAAATATTTTCTGACCTTTACCTTCTCAGAGGGTTCTGACAGTAATATAGACCCCCACAAAGTTTACAAGGGTTCTTTACAAACATGCACAAAAACTATCATAAATATGTCTTTGGTTGATGAGTGCCAAGAGAGCAAAGAAGGGACGAGATTGTCAAAGCGTTAAAACACGCCAACGCCAGGGAACGGCTGGCATCGTCCGGGCGTTAAAACACGCCCGCGCCAGTCAAAGAGTTAATCCAAATTACTGTCAAACCGGTCCCTAGGGTCATGCCACAGCTCAAGCGGTTAGTCGCCGGCTTCCCACCACAGCAGCCCAGGTTCAATCCCGGGTCTGGTCAAGTGGGATTTGTGGTGGACAAAGTGGCGCTGGGGCAGGTTTTCTCCGAGTACTTCAGTTTCCCTTGCCAATCTTCATTCCACCAATTGCTCCTCAATCACCCTCACCTATCATCTGGGGCTGGTGCAATAGGCCAGAAGTGGCCGCAGTACAAGGGACTTAGTCCCACCTCACTACAATTTAAAAAAAACCTGTCCCTATCCCAATAAAGTCCAGATTTGCAAGGCTTTACTGTATAATCGTCATAATCATTACTTGCTTTGTTTGTTTATTTGTTTACTTGCTTGTTTGAGTTTGATTGGGCCACAGTTCTACTGGGCAAATTTGAGAACATCCGTGATGTGACAGTATATACTCTACAATATATCAGGGATGGGAAGGAAAGGGAAGGGAAGCAGTCACTTGAAGACAGATATACTACGTAGATAGGAGGGCAATAATTCAAAAGACCTTAAAAGTGTGAAGTGGACTCATTCGGCTCATAGCAGGGACTAGTAGCAGGCTCTTGTGGACATGGTAATGAACATTCAAGTTCTGCATGAGGCAGGGAATTTCTTAAGTAGCTGAATTTCTATTTTTTTTCCTTGGCACTACAGCCCCAGTGGGCCTAGGCCTACCTCCATGAACTTCTCCGTTCACTTCGGTTTTTCTACATCTTACACATTGGGTAGAACTCCTTGGGTGGGTGATCAGCTCGTCGCAAGGCCTCTACCTGTACACAAACACAGAAAAACGCACACACACAAACTAAACATCCATGCCCTGAGTGGGATTCGAACCCACAATCCCGGTTTCCAAGCGAGTGAAGACAGTACATGCCGCTGAATTTCTATTAGCTTCTCAAAAAGGACTCTGTTCCACAGAGTTAGTTACACTTACATTCTTGTTTCTCCCCATTCGTAATGGAATCGGTAATGCTTTCTACAATCTTCTTTGCCTCATCTGCACCCATCTGATTTTCATTTGTTGAATTATCTTTTGTAGAATCGCTGTTTGACTTGTCAGTATCATGTTTTCCTTTCTTGCTATTTTCAGTTTCCTTATCTTTGTTCTGTAAAAATAATTGTATTTTAAATACAGCACTTAATGATATAAAATTACAAAGACAATTTAATATAAGATGTCAATATCAGTCAAATCAAGAATCAGGAGAGGCAATTTCAGAAAGAGTTTAAATGCTTAATGGAGATGTGACGTATATTTAGGTATTTGAACATAAGTACAGAATCTCTAAGATTAGGACTTTCAAATGCCATTATAGCCAGCAGATGAGCAAATAAGTCAGTGAAGTAACTGGATATATTCATTAGGCAACTGGGGTTCAATTTCTGGCAAGGTAAATATTTTTCTTTCAAGTACAGGTCTCAACCAGTCCTGGGCCACTTCTGTTCTTGTATCAGTGGGCATTAGGATCCTATTCCCCCTGACTACAGTGACTTGAAAATTCAGCTGACCATTCATCTCCATCCACTAACACTCTTTGGCATGGTAACAATAACTTTACAACTGTGTTAAACATAAAAGGGCCTGTAACATCTAACATGGTGACAGCAGACTACAAAAATTATGGTCCTCTAGAATGTGACGCCACATAATTTGTCAGATACGTAGCAATATTTCAGAGGAACATGCAGCCTTAAGCTTCAGCATAGAGGAACACTGAAGATGGAGGCAGCATGTTTCTCCAATATGTTGCTAAATACCACACATCACATAAAAGAAAAAAGAGTTTTTATATAAAGGTAAAGTAAAAATTAAGTGGAAATTTTGTTATAAGTTTTGATAAAATAATTACCCAGTAGTTAGACATATCTTATTTTTCCATGTAATGACCCTACGTTTCAATTCACTTGGTTCAACGGTCCACAAATTCCTGATTTCACTGATTCCAAATAAATATTTTTGGACACATTTTCACCCAATTTTTCGTTGGTTTTTCCCGCGAGTATTGCTCATTTCCGATGCAATACCACCAACAGGGATTCTTTGGTTGTCTCAGATATGCTGATCAATCTGCTCTGCAATCTCAACACATGAATCACCGCCGCCACCACCACCATCATCATCATCAGTAACACGTGTCCACCCTCCTTTTATCTTCCCAACCATTTAAAAATTTCCCCTGGTTCATACAGTTATTGTTACACTGAACTGCTGCTGTTTTGAGAATTTCATGGTTTTCACCCCTACTAATTACAAAAATTAGATCACATATCATTGTCATTCTTTGGTGCATTCTATCATTGAGTATCTACATTAAACATATTACAGTATTATCATTATTTAAATAATTATTTAATCCAACAAGGTGAAAATGAAAGGAAGGAAGGATTTATATTGTTTACATGAAACATATTCAGTGCCATAAACATCACTCTTGAGATACACTAAAACTGTTTGTATGTCTTACTTCCACTGTACACTGAACCATTATACGTTGTGCGTTCAAGTTCTAAGGTCTCCGATTTTTTTTTCTCACACAATAATCATACAAAAAATTTGAAACTTCTGTCACTTTTCAACGTAATCCCCTTGCAGCCGTATACATTTTTCACAATGTCGACACCATGATTCCATGGCTGCTGCAAACGCTTCTGTAGGAGTCTGCTTTGACCACTGGAAAATTGCTGATGCAATAGCGGATTGAAAAACGGCATCCATGTCTCATCCATTGTCACAGTTGATGAAAAGAAAGTCCCATTCATGCCTTCATCACGTGTCAACATCGCCTGACAAATTGCCATGCGTGCAGCCTTGTGGTCATCCACCAGGATTTGTGGAACCCACCAGGAGAACACTTTCCGCATTCGCAGGTCTTCATGCAGGATTTTGTGCACAGATCCCACGGAAATGCCAACTTTGGAGGCGATGTTTTCCACACTCAATCGGCGATCCTCCAAAACAACTTTCTCAACTCGCTCGACCATGTTGTCAGACCGGCTGGTGCGAGGCCAAGATTGTTTTGGTTCGTTGTCACACGACGTTCGGCCTTCTTTGCACTGTCGCGCCCATGAATGCACATTTTTCACATTCATGACACCATCACCACACGTCTCACTCAACTGGCGATGAATTTCAATGGGTGTCGCACCACGCTAGTGGAGAAAATGAATGATTACTCGCTGTTCTTGTAACGAAAACGTCGCCATTGTATCAAAAACACTCCTCACTCTCGCCTCTACCACTAGAGTTCTGTGTGCCGTAGAGTGCTGCCATCTCTGTCACACATTCACAAAGAGTGCACACGTATTTTAAACTGTACCGCATGTGTCTATCTGCCCCCAGTCCTGAGAAAAAAATCGGAGACCTTAGAACTTGAATGCCCCTCGTATGAATTAAAAATGTATTAAATGTGGGCTGAAACATACAGGGGTCTAAAGGTAACGTAAAGCTGTCCCTGTGCTTAACTAATTAAGCACTACACCATGAAGGTGTATGAGGGAGCGGGTGTATAGATCCATATTTTCTTGACCTTGGCACTAGTTGGAGGTGAGTAGTCAGCTTCACACCCTGGCCGCTTTAGTATCAGGGAAAGAGCCCCCAGTACCTGGGTGGACCCCAGAGACAGTCTGGACAACGTGGAGAAGAGAAAATTCTTGACCCTACCAGGACCTGAACTCCGACCTCTTAGTCGTCCAGCCCGTAGCTAGTCACTACACCAACTACGCTATCCGAGCAAACACAATGGTTTGTAGATACAGTAGAAATGCAAATTGAAGTGATAGAGTAATATTTCTTTACAATTTCTGCAATTTTGTGACAAAAGGGGGTAAATGAGTTTCATATTACACAGCTAAAAGAGTGAACTCTGGCATTTGTATGAAACTTGATGCAGAAGTGACAGATAAGCACACCCATTAAGAAATACAGTTTCAGTTTCACTATGCACTGAAGGGAGCAATCCTAGTTTTTCTTACATTTGCCATATTCATACCTTATATTCCTTTTCTGTCTTCTGAGTAATTTCTCGGTCTTGGCTGTTCCGTGCTTCTCTTTCCCTTTGTTTCTTCACGCCCAGCTGTTGCAAATGGAAAGCAGCATACTTGATAAACATCATATAGCGAGCCCTGAAACGTTAAGGTTATTAATTCCTCTCAATCACACTGCACCATGTCTAACACTGTCTGAAAGAGAGATGCCTTGTGAAATACTCTGCCTAGTGTAGACAAAACAAGTCTTTCCTATGTGAAAATGAAAACTTACTCTGAGATCAGCCAAGGGGCCAAGTAAGAGGTTAAGTCACAAATGAGGCATGAGGGTGTGTTATCATGGTGCCTGATCATACCTGCTGACAGCTGAAGCAGGACTCTATTCCATAAGTCCATTGAAGATGAAAGTATAACAAGTACAAATCACTTCATTAATAAGAATCCGTATAAAAATGACAATATTAATTTATTTAAAACTAAACTTTGAGTTCAGATCAAGACTGTTTCTATGACATGCTGGCTAGTCAGACAAATCACATGTCACTTGCCATCATGTGGTCTGGAACATGACCTTAAACCCATACAAATGTGCAAAATGACAAGTTGTGTCATGCCAAATGAAGAAAGAGGCTGATGTAATCTGAGGTTAAAGAACTTGTCTATGGATTTTATGGTATGCAATGAAGTTAAACGGCCGGGCACGGTAGCTGAGCAGTCTAACCATGTACTGTCTTCGCTCACTTGGAAACCGGGATCGTGGGTTCGAATTCCACTCAGGGCATGTATGTTTAGTTTGTGTGTGTGCGTTTTTCTGTGTTTGTGTACAGGTAGAGGCCTTGCGACAAGCTGATCACCCATCCAAGGAGTCCTACCGAATGTGTAAGATCTAGAAAAACCAAAGGGAACGGATAAGTTCATGGAGGTAGGCCTAGGCCCACTGGGGCTGTAGTGCCAAGGAAAAAAAAACGTTAAATATGATGAAGGGTCAAAATTAAAAACAAATCTCTTGTTACCAGTGAACCCTGTAGTGTGTCTCATAGTTTTTCAAAGAAAATGTTTCATATTTATGAATGAGGTTAACTAGAGAAAAATATCTTCATGGCAAATCATTTTCAAATATCCTTTTGTAAATCACACATACAACATCCTGACTGACCATACAATTTTTAGAAGGAACTAAGTGACTTAATTCCATGAAGTTAAATCCTGCTTCAGAAGCTAAAAGTCATTTGGCTAACCAAAAAATTCTACACAGTTTATGGATTTGTAAGGTTCATTACTGTGTTTCCAACAGCTAACCACTGGTCCTTATCCTAAGCCAAATGAATCCATTCCACACTATCCTGCCCTATTATGTGAGTGACTTATGCAATGAAATAACAATATTAACAAACTACTTCTTACCACTGTTAATACTTACTCAACAAAGGAGTCTATCAACTCCTGGCGCAAACAGCAAAGTTTGTGTTTGTGCTCAATAGGAAAGCCCATTGCCTGTACTTCTATACTAAGTTCCTCACCTTCCACTGTAACAGAATATTATAATCAGAATATATGAACTACCATCTTCTTCTGAGATAAAATGCTGTATAGTCCTGTGGAAGTCAACCGATGTTTCAGAGGAACATGTCACCTCCTCCATCACCACTGAAGAGTAAGCTAAGCAAGAAACAAGCCTGAAGCAGGCAGCAAGCAATGCTTACTCTTCAACTCTGAAGATGGAGGTGACATATTCCTCCAAAACATCAGCTAATTTTCACTGGACTACATAGCATTGTATCCTGGAAGGCTGAATTCTTCATAACCACAGCTGTGAGAACTTAAAATCCTACATATTAAAATATATAAAATATATATTAAAAAATCTACTGTGCCAAGTTCCCTTTTATTTCTTTACTGAAATGAAGTCATACATTACTAACTACACCTGTGTTTAGATTTTAGGTTCACACAGAAGTGGTTATGAAGAGTTATATCTTCTGGGATATCAAGCCACGTAGGCCACTGAAAGTCAACTGACTTTGGGAGGGCATGTCACCTCTCACCTGGCTTATTCTTCAATCCCAAAGATGGACAAAACATGCTCCTCTGAAACATCAGTTGACTTTCAACAGATTACATGGCATTACATCCCGGAAGATAGAAGTCTTTTCACACCTGTGTTAATTCCAAATGGCTTTCATGGTGGTGCATTGCACATAGGATTACTGAGTTTCTGGACTTTGCCTATCATCTAATAATATAAAAGAACATATTTTGGAAATCAGATCTGTTCCCAAAGAATGCAGAGGCACCTACTCAGTTGGGTCCATTAGACAAAGCTAAACTGGGTGAACATGCTTATGAAGAAGATTATAGGGTAGGCTGGAATGAAGCCAGGAGTTTGCAAACTGAAACTAACAGCAGGTATATGAAATAAAGGAACTGACCCACACAGCGTGTTTGACAAATTCAATCAGTCAATGTACTCTAGAAATCTCTACCATATGTATTCCCCTTACACAACAGAGGTAGCAACATACAGGGAAGATCAGTAGGATTTGATAGCCTCTTCATGTATATCTCTATGGTTTCTGTCTGGAGGTTCAAGTATTGATCCACAGATAGCACTAGCAGTAGGCAGGAATTCTATAAATGTAAATTCTGATTATCTTCTGCACTGGGACTTCTGAATTCAGTTTGACTGTTTTATTTTTGACTTATGAGGGCTATTCGGAAAGTAGCCTCCACTTATTTTAGGCAACTAATGGGGAAGCAGGGGACAGCTTGCACACATGAGGTAGCATCACACGCCTCATTGCTTTGTAAACTGTCAAACAGCTGGTCACCTAGTGTTTGTTCTTGTCTCTACAAAACGAGTTATGGCATGTCCTGTGATTGATAATCCTACCAGCCATGAAATTTGCACTGTTATCTGCTTTCTGCTGGAGCATTTCAACTGGGAGTTGTTTGACAACTCTCCTTACAGCCCTGATCTTGTTCCAAGTGACTACAACCTGTTTACTCATACCCACCTGAAGCACTAGTTGGGATCACAGTGCTTCAATTATAATGAACTGATGGAAGGTCTCAAAACATGCCTGAGCTCACAGGCAGCAGCCTTCTTTAACACAGGCATACAAAAACTTATTCCCCAGTATAAGTACCTCAATTTCAGCAGTGACTATGGTGAGAAGTAGCTTATGTATGTACATATTTTTTGTATACAATAATCTTTTTTCTTGCTGCTTGTTTTGTTAACAGCTCACTGGAGGTTACTTTCTGAATAGCCCTTGTCTTAAGCCCAAACCTCATGGCCTCTTAAGTTGTTGGCCCCATCAATAATGTTTCACATTTAATTCACAGTACCTAAAACTATCCTACTGTTTCAAGATTCTTGTTGTACATAGAGGCTGAACATATTTTTTCCCAGCATGCAGCTGCCCCATTTCCGTATCCTCTTTCACAGTTCTCTACTCCGCTGCTCTAAGTTCTCTTCAACCTGAGACATGACATAATTTCTCATTTAATTCTACCTCTACAACTTTTCAAAACTAACTTACATTTCAAGAAGTTTACATCAGGTGGGAATGTGCGGAGAAGATCCAAGATATAGTGACGGCCATCATTGCCAATGATACCCTTGCACTCAACTGATGAACACAATTCAATTATTTCCTTTTTATCATTGTATACTTTGTGAGGAAGAATCTTCAATTGCTGACCTGCTTTATTCAGCTGTGACACAAGAAAACATGCCAAAATATAAGAGCTTTTAATCAACAACAAATAAATATGGCACCAACTTTTGTGCCAGAACCCTTTATTTCCCAATACAGAACAAAATGCCTTATGAAAAGTCAAGTCTGCCCATCCACATCTCTCATATCAATAATATATTTCACTTGGGGATAAGCTGAGAGAATGCATCTGTGGTATAATTTCACAGTTCTTAAAATCTCCTTGCAGTTAAGCAATCGTGTCAAGGAATGTGGATAATTGGAATGTATTGTAAATTTAAAAAAATTGTTGTTAATATCTTTCCAGTAAATATAACAATATGAATAAGTGCTGTTAAGATAGCATAAGGAGGTACATATCCTTACATGTAAGCACCACACTATGAACACACATTTCTCTGTTACTAACCAGTTCAAGGTACTTAGGATGCGAAATGACAGTCTTTCCAAAGTCTATAGATCCATAGACAACAGACTGTTCCTGTTCTCGTTCCAAGATGCCTGGTATAATGGACTGTGCTGTGACACGATAGCCTCGGTAATCAATAACGACTGTACCTAAAGTGTACAGACCTTGCAGGTCCACTGCACTATATACCCGCACTCCCTGAAGATCATTGCGCTGTAAAAACAACATAAATAGGGGACATTTACACACAGTTCTCAGTTGATATATACACTTACACTGAGTCCTAAACTGGATTAAAATGCCATGTTAGCTCTATTATCTTATATCATTTCAGGAACCCAAACTATGTCACATCAGTGTCACTCCCACCTCACAAGTTTGCACATCTGACAATACTGTTATTATTCATGTTATATTTTANTAAATCGAAAAGCACCTGAAGATGGCACCTTTGTGCCGAAACATGTAGTGCAGGAGTGAAGAGTGAAGTGGATGACTGTTATTACTCATTGTAGGAAATCAAAATGTATGAGTATGATGTTGGGGTGGCCTCAAATAGCATAACATTCATTCCAAGTTTCATTATAATTGGCCAGCTGGTTCAGTAGTTGAAATGGAAACAGACACACAGCATAAGGCTAGTCTTTTTCCATCAACAAAGGTGGGCTAAAGGAAGTACAGAATTACTTACTGGAGCAATAAATGCTGCAGCATCTCCACCAAGTTCTTTGTAATGGTCTCGTACATCAAAACCCAAGCTGAAGAAAATGTTGTTCCAAATAAACATCTGCATCTTAGCCTCCTCTCCAGGATTGATTGCCATAACATTTCCATCTATTACTGCCATAGCCCCTCTAGTTGCTGCCGCAACAAAATCACTATGGACCTGCAAATTGTAGGAACTGTAAACAGCTGTGTATACATTCCCTTTATCAGCACACAACTGGAATTCATAAGCCTTAATCATGACATGGAGGTTCTACAGCTTTCTAAAGCAACACTCCATCGTCATCAATCTCAAAGATGTGACTCTTAAATTTATAGTTATTGCTACTGAACAACAACACTGTAGTTTCTTATAAATGCATATACAAAAATAAGCAGCATAAATATTAATTGTTTAATAAATAACCACATTTACCTAACTGTGACGATTCTTTTAATGTTCATCCTTATTTGTGAACAAAGGAAAAGCAGAAAAGCATGAATGTGATTCAGCAATTCCTGGGAAAACAGACATCTAGATAATGTGACATATCTTGAAATACGTATCCCTGGAGTATTTTGAAGCCATGGAATAATATTTCTGTTAGACGTAGATACATATGTTGGATTTGGGTTCTCGTGGTGGTGACTATGAAATAGTGTCTTCTGGGTTGTAACACTAATTTAGAAACATCCTGATACTTCATAGGAATATACACTCTCCATCCTGTGTGTCAAACAGGAGGCCAAGCAAGAAACTAGCAGAAGCAGGCAGTAAGCAGGGCACCCAAGTTTGCCACCTGCTTCTGCTCGTTTCCTGCTTGTCATACTCTTTGGCCTTCAAGATGGAGGCAATCTGTTCCTCTCTGATGATTACTGTGAATGATGTAACGGCCATAAAATCAGTTTTCAACAACTTTTCTTGAAAGAAGTATTAACCTTAAATATAGCTCTTTCCCTGAGTAACCTTTCTGGAAGATTTTTTCTTGGCAGTTCACGAGTGGTCTGTAATTCTTCATTCCAGTCTCGTGTTTGACCAGGTATGTGTTCTTCATAGCCAAGCTTTGATGAGAATGCTGAAAATACACAAACAATGATATGCCTTCAGAATTAAGCCCCATCAGCCATTGAACACATAACTGTACTGTGTGTAGGCATTTATATTAACAAATTTCAGTGTTCAGTTCTGCCATAAGAATGCAACATATTCTGGAATAAGTTAGGAAATAAAGGTATAGGATATCAGTTCTGGTGCATTCAATCCCTTTAATTTAAATATCTTGAAAACCCTCTGATTTACAGAAAAATTGTCAGTCATAAAATGTGTGATCCACTTTTCTCTACAACTTTTGTTAAAGCTTTCTCTTTCTGATAAATATGTAACAGGTTACAAGAAAGATGTGAACAGAAATGCATGTAGGTTTCCATGTGAAGGTTCAACATTACTGTCCAATTTTTAACAAAATTAAAATGAGCTGACATGTTTTTTATAGAGACTCCCCAATATCAAGTTACATAAAAACATCTTCCTTAGTTCTCATGTTGTTACATGCAACCAGATGCGCGAAGTTTTATATATATTGTGACATGTTGCGCAAAGCCAAGCCCCCGCAACCTGGTCGCTAGGCAACGCAAGTCAACGCGGTGACGTAACGCGCAACGCTACGTACCCGTAATCAACTTCCTACTGTGACGTGGCACCCATTACGCAACCGGCAAGCACTGCAGCTATATAAGTGAGCTGCACAGCTGGTACCAGTCAGTTCTAATGTGGCTACCAGAGTTCTACTGTAGCAGTTGGCGACTTCAGTTGTACTGTGACAGCCGCCGAGTTATAACGTGGCCATCGCCGAAGAAAGTTCCGAGCAAGCCTATGAGAGTGTGTTATCAACAGTTCTCCAGTCAGCGGACTACAGTTGGAGTATAGCAGCCGTCGCAGATAGAAGATCCGGACGTGTGTGTGGTAATCGGGAGCGTGTGATACAGTGATACGTAGCTCCCCTACTGTAAATGTGTAGACTACTGAACACGGAGTGAACTGATTTGCGCATAGGGTTATAAATCGTGAAACCCCGCAACAGTGTTAACAGATTAATGCGATTAGGGTTATAAAGTGTGAAACCCCGCAACTGTGTGATAATTAATTGTAGCCGTTACTTGTAGATTGTTAAATAAACCAATTAACCATCTCTACGGCGTCTTCTGTAACGAAACACATTACAATATCATTGTATAAAACAAAAATCTTAAAAGATTAACCTCAAGCAGATTACCTGCTAAGCTTATTAACCAACTCTCTTACAAACACTAGTAGACTAAATATCAAATAACTGGTTACAACACATAGTAAACATACCACCTCTTTAGATGTTTGAATGTTAGAACTGTGCACGAATTTTGTATTCTAGCCTTCCTATTATCTTAGTCTTCCCACCCTCTTTTTTCATGACATTCAGGAAAGTGTCATTTGCTCTGCAACAGAAAATAAGACTCTGACAGCATGACAGAATGTGCTGCCAACTGTCATGAGCTATATACTCTGTGCTAGCTAAGACAAGTTTAAACAAGGCTGTGGTTGCTGGTACATTTAATACTTATCACAGAGCCTCAGTGTAAACATGTCAGATCCATTTTCACATTCCACCAGTGATGATGAATGTGATGTGCTTCAATTTTGCCTAAAATGGTGCAAAGAATTAAAACTTGAGCTTCTCCCTCATATGTAATACATTCAAGACCTTTCCCCACGTGACAATCGCCTTTCTCGGCCACTAATAAAAGTGTTTGTGGACACACATTTTCAAGATATACGAGAAGTGGTGCATATTTGGCTTCAACCAAAAACAATCTTCTCAGATGGCATGAAGAAGTCAGTGGGCCAACATAACAGTGTTTGGATAATGGGGAAATTATGTCAAAAAGGGACATTACATGTTTGTCTATTTGCCTTTTCCAGATTTCATAAAAAATACAAATAAACTGCATCTACTTATTTCATTATCCACACATTTTTTGCCAAACTAGTGTTTCACAGACTTGGAAGTACCATACAAAAAGAACTATTTATATTTCCAGAGCAAACTATATACAGTGAAATCTCCATTCATTATTTCTCTGGAAGACAGTGCATTTGAACACCAAACTGAAGAAATCCTTAAATACAGGATACTGAACACTGACGCTATTGATTTTTTTCATTGAAATTAAACTTGAAACGGGAAAAACCTTAAATCAATAAGACTCCAGGGAATTCCACTGTAATTACATTTTCTGAGGGATATCCGCTCCTTTGAATTGTTCACACTAGTAATCCCCACCATCTAACACTGATAATTGTGAATCTACTGCATTTTTCTTATGGCATGTGTTGAAAGAAGTTAAATGACTTACTGTCTTCTGCTCTAATTGCATCAATTGTGTGTTCCATTTGTGGAGCAGTCCATGAATACAGCTGATATGGTGTGGCTACCCTTTCAAATGGGTGTCGCTGTGTCCTCTTCTTCTGAAGTATGGAGAAGTTTCGCTTGAATGCAGGGCTGATTTGATTCAATAACTCAATCAAAGAGTGACATAAATGACTTGGTGTGGCAGGTTTTGGATTGAAGTCCTCTTCAGAAGACCTGGAAAGAATTACTTACACCTTGTCACTTCTAATGCTTTTAAATATAACCTGACAATATTCTGCTTACTTCATTTTTCTTTATGTAATACCTTAAATTGTTCACTTGCTTCATCCTTAGGTCTAGAAAACATTCTGCTGTAACCTTTGTTTTTAAACATCCGTAACCCATGTTCTTCCCCCAAGTGAGAGACTATGCTTCACCCAAACACAAAACAACCGACAAAGCAGTTCTTAGGATTTAGTATTTTCAAAAGTTCATGTGATAACTTTTAACTGAATAAAATAATATGGATTTACAGAATTTATTCTTTCTCTAAGTCCATGTAATGTACTTACTGATTCACAAAAAATCCACGTGCACAGGCAGTGATGTGATAATGTTTCTCTTCTAGAGTAACCAGATATAGGTACATAAGATCGCCATGCATCTTGCGAAAACCAGGTGGTGGATTCCATCCAGATGTTGTTAACACCTTCACTGTCTGTGGACCCTTCTGTTCTTTCACTTGAGGCTGCAAAGGCATCAGTGGCCTCTCTTTACTTCCTGGCATTATGTAATCCGGAGGTGTGCAGTCTACACTTTCAGGTCGACTCTTCTTTTTCTCTGTTACAAAATATATCCCATGTTAGTGTAAAACAAGTAGAAATTGTAAGTTACTAATCATAAAATTCTGTAATCCATTCTTGTGTATAAATACAACCAGAATAATTTCCCATTATGTCAATCGTTAGATACATCTTCAAAAGATCTTCACTATTATAACGTTTACAACATACTACAAAAATTTTTCATAGAATCTGTATTTATCTTTACGTTCAATGTGAATACCAAAGTTCAAATGGTTAGCTCCAATGATTCGTTAGTTATCAGCACTGAATAGCAACTTAAACATAGATTTCAAGTAACCATCATGTTCTCAAGTGGTTAGTCGCTGGCTTCCCACTGTGGCGGCCTGGGTTCGATCCCAGGTCTGGTAAAGTGCGATTTGTAGTGGACAAAGTGGCGCTGGGGCGGGTTTTCTCCGAGTACTTCGGTTTCCCCTGCCAATGTTCATTCCACCAAATTCTCCATCATCATAATCACCGGGGGCAGGTACAATAGGCCAATAAGTGGCCACCGTGCCAAGTGGACCCAGTTGGACTTAACAAAATTTAAAAAACCATCATGTTGCTGTCTTAGAATAAAAACTGCATTAATGTGAGCTGCATATTTTTGTAACGTCTATTAATACAGAGCACTTTAGGACCTTACATTATTACTATTGCTTCCACTTAAAAGTTTTCATGGCAGACATGCGGTTTTTCTGATGGCAGAGAAATAAAAAGTACATATTTGGAACAGTCTTCAGTGGTATATGTTCATAACAAATAACGTAAAAACCCAGCATTTTGTTAAAAAAATATTAGGAAACGACAGATACAAATATGTACATGATAATGCCACAAAAATAATTTCATTATAATTTAAGGAAAGCTGGACAAACAACTAAAGAGAAAATAATATGGGACAAGATACAGCAGCACGTTACAAACTTTTCTAATCCGAGAAACTATTTAAACCCCATTTCTTCCTTTGCAAAAGTCACCCTGTTCCTTTAAAGGTAACAAGTTAAGAAATGTATGTATAGGGTAGGTAACAATTAAGATACATGTGTTGTAATATTAACTCTAATTTATCAATTTGTACTGTCTTAAAAAAAAAGCATAAAACAGGAAGGATGAACTAGAGAGAGAAAAAGATGGAGAAGCATAAAGACTTCTTGTCCTTCTTCTTGAAATGTTTTAACAGTGTTTCATACTTCTCTGGAACTAGGACAGCATAGTTGGTATGCTGACTGGTAACAAGCTGGATGGCCAAGGGGTCAGAGTTCGAGTACAAGCAGAGGCAAGATTTTGTCCTCTCCACATTATCCAGGCCGCTTCTGTGGCACCCCCAGCCTCCTATCCAACGGGTACTGGGGGATATTTCTACAGGGGCAAAGCAGCCAGAGCATGAAGTACCAGTACCAAGGTCAAGAACATGTGGATCTATACATCCACTCCCTCATTTGTGGATATGGCATAATGCTTAATTAGTTAAGCACAGGAACAGCTTTACCTTTTATTTTTTCATTTTTCTCTGCACTTCTGTTTGAAACATTCTCCATTCCAATGAATATCTGGCAAATTATTTTCATGATACACATACATCTCAGTGTAAAATGTCTGTTATTGCCGCCCAGTTTTATTCCACACTGGAATGTGCCAGCAAATTTTTTGGAACTCCCAAGCATGAAAAGTCATAAAAATCTAAGTTCTTGTGTTGTTAAATGCAGACAAATGAACAGACAGACAAGCAGAAACTTCCAAGTTCAGTGCGCATTTTTTGCAACTATTCATTGCAAATGTGATCAAGAATTAAATATGAATAATTTATAACCATAAATATTGAAGCATATACTGTGCTAGTCATTATACTGACACTTCCATCAATTTGTCAGCCCACAACTGCAATGCAATGTAATGCACAGACCGATATATCACATTAAGAAAAATTCTGCAGATGTAAATACAGTAGAGATGAAACCAGAAACCAAAGAGTCACAAATCAAATACCTGCTAGAACTTAAATGTTCCTTTACCATTTCATTTTTCACATACTTGCATTCCCAGGGTCCTGGGTATCTGAGCTTGAAAACAGATTACTTATATTACTTCTGAATAAAGAATGCAATTCTTGGTAGTTAATATATGCTGTCAGAATGGCTTTTTGTGTGTTCTTCACACATACTTACAACAGGACTTGGTATCTGTATGTCCACATGTTTCATCATCACAACCGTTCAACAGATTTCATCAAAACTTGGCATGAGGTGTTTACACTAAAGGTATACAATCACCTTATTTTTGGTTTGCGACTCATAAATAAACCCTACCTTACATAGGGAGACCGAATTTAACTTTAACAATTCTTATAAACAGTCCATATTGTACAATATTGCTACACAGCTCAAAATAACAAATGAAACAAATCAAATTCAAAATAACAATTAAGATCTACAAACTTTCTTTGAAATACCTTTTTGATACAGTGAATATTTAAATATGGTGGAAAATAAGTTACACTGTCAAGTATCTTACATATTATGTGCTCTGTTCCAGGGGCATAAAGATATGCCAAAAATACTGAGTAGGTTTCATGTAACAATCACACCTACATAAACAAACATCTCCATTATACAGTCTTGTAAATTAAATCAAAGGAAAACATAAATTTACATGATTGGTATTGAATGTGCTGACATACCTAGTATATCACCTTGTGTAATGACATTGAGGAAGGACAATGAACTGCAGTCTACTCCATTGTATGCATCTGCTGGATCAAGGGATTTCAATAAATCACGAACATGTCTGACATGGATCCTTGCCTCCCTCATGGTGTATGGTTCTTCTACAACCTGCAATGTGAAGAACAGCATTTCAAATTGTTCATGAATGAAATAATTTTCATAGCATACTATATGTCCTATCCTCATTGAAGCAAAGAACTAACAAATCAAATTAAACAATCAAGGCACCCTGTATTTTTTTACTGCTAGTGGGGTGGGACTAAGTCCCTTGTACTGCGGTCACTTCTTCTGGCCTATTGCACCAGCCCGATGATAGGTGAGGGTGATTGTGGAGCAATTGGTGGAATGAAGGTTGACAGGGGAAAC
>NW_019730118.1:775468-787411 GCF_002891405.2 Cryptotermes secundus | reverse complement strand
ACCCGGGCTGCCGCAGAGGGAAGCCAGCGACTAACCGCTTGAGCTATGGCACGACCCTAAGGCGCCCTGTAACTTCACTATTATAACTGGGAGGTTTATAATGCTATAAATACTCTGATGTTACTGTTTTCATTACTTTCTTTCATACGTCTGATGTGCTGGTCGTACAACACAGGTTGCAGCAAACAAACTTCTGCTGCAGAAGACAATTAACCAACTGTTATATAATATTAAAATATTTAAAAAACTAAGCATCTGGGAACAACAACAAACTAAATGAGATTTATGATGAAATGACAGTAATAATAAATTCAAGAAACACTTGTTATTATTTGGGTCGAAAGGAGTTCCCCCCTCCCAGCCAATTCACTTTCCAGAACACCAAATATTATGTGTGTGCATATACACAAGACCCATTTTTGCCATGTACAGCTGTGAAATGTGAACTTTTACATGGAGGAAATGTAGTACACCAGAAAAGAAATATTCAAGGAAATATCTGAGCCAAAGAGAACACATTAAGACATTAAACGATGAGAAACTCCATTACATACACAATTTGCCTAGAACTGACTGGATGATGAAATGGAGGAGGTCATTATATGTTGGACATCTAGCTTGGGCAGGGGAAAACGATATCCATACATAATTATGAAGAGGAACACTCTTAGAAAGTAGCCAGATGGAAGACTGAAAAAGAGATGGGAGCATAACATTAACCTGAATATCCAAGAGATGATTGTAAGGCTCAAGAGGGATTAGACCTTGACTCAGGATCATGCCCAATCACAGGCTTCAATGTTACTGTGTTGAAACCTTGAGCTCTAGAACCAATTAGCCTAATTAACTTCTGTTGCAATGCATGTAATATGGCACAGTGACAATGAGTGGTAAACTGTGAAGGAAACAGAAATGACTATAAGCATTACGATATACTATTATGGAATTCAAATGGAAGGAATGAGAAAAATCACCAAAACTCAAAGATAATACAGCTGGTTCCCAGCCAGAATCCAAAACAGATATCTCTCACAAACAGCATGATATGGACATAAGTATTTGGTAAGGTAATCTCCCCAGCCATCTAAACTGTTAAGTTGAATGGCACAGTAGTAACACAACTTTCACGGGTGAGATGCTTACATTTTCCAGAAGGTGCAATGTTGCATATTCTTGTGATCATATTGCAAATTGTACTTTAAGAAATTATTATTTTTAAATGACTTCAAAATCTCATCATAGCTGTATGATTATGTAGAGATCTTCCAAAAAACTATATATAATTTTGCTTACATCCCATTAAGAGTGCATCATATAAAACTTTTGAAATGCAGTTTGCAAATCTTAATGAAACATACTTTATGTTATGTACCAATTTTTGTACAGCTTTGCATTATTATTTTTTTATTGCTAGTGGGGTGGGACTAAGTCCCTCGTGCTGCAGCCATTTCTGGCCTATTGCACCAGCCCCAGATGATAGGTGAGGGTGATTGTGGAGCAATTGGTGGAATGAAGATTGGCAGGGGAAACCGAAGTACTCGGAGAAAACCTGCCCCAGCGCCACCTTGTCCACCACAAATCTCATTTGACCAGACCCAGGATCGAACCCGGACCGTCGCGGTGGGAAGCCAACGACCTACTGCTTGAGCTATGGCGCAGCCGTGCTTTGCATTAAGTAAGGGACATACGCGTAATGTAGTGATATGGATGAACATAAAATTTTCCCGGAAATTTTTGTGTAGACTGGTAATACAGAATTTCATCAAAATCCATATGTTCAATACATTCAGGGATCAAATATACAGACAAGCACCAGAACATGTACAATCTCCCCATCATAATTTCATTTCGTGCATTCTGTGCAAAGAGAACATCAAAATGAAAGGCAGTTCTCAAATTTTACTTTCCATCCATTTATCATTCCACTTTGCACATAATAGTCCTCTGCAGGTGCCATAAAATACCCACAGCTACAATTTTTTTAAGAAGTTACACAGTGAAACAACCTCTAACCAATTCTTTATGGTAGAAAAGGTAAAGTTGTCCCTGCGCTTAACTAATTAAGCACTATGCCATGAAGGCATATGGGGGAGCTGATGTATAGATCACATTTTCTTGACCTTGGCACCTTGACAACCCCCCCCCCCTCTGAGGAAAGAGTTAATGGTACCCATTGGATGAGAGGTTGGGTGGACCCCAGAGCCAGTTTGGACAACTTGGAGAAGGGAAAATTCTTGCCGCCACCAGGACTTGAACTCTGACCCCTTGGTTGTTCAGCCCATAGCCAGTCACTATACTGACTGCACTATCCTGGCTCCTAATTCTTTATGGTATGGACGTGAAACGTGGTCTATGACTAAAAAGGATAAAGTAACATTAAATATGTGGGAAAATACAAAATGTCAAAATACTACGTTAAATGATGCTAGCGTTACTTCCCAGATTATATAGCTGTTACATTCATTTTACTGGTGGAGTAAAATGAAAAACTAGAAGGGTGACGGGAGATCTAATATCAAATCTGCCCACTGGTTTGAAAGTTATAAAGAGGTAGTCAGGCGAACAACCATCCCCATGCACATGGTGCTCACACAAGACCAAATGTTGCAGTGTTTAGCATTCCTACTTCATATAAGGAAGGATGCAGGTTTCAGTCTTATTCTGGAGGGTGACTACAATGGCTGAGGTTATTCATAGCTTTCCACAGTCCCTCTGGGACTTTCATGGGACAGGTGATAACCACTTCATTTCCCATCTTTCCAAATTTGTTATTAATAATTATACAACTATTCATGCTACACAACCTTTGCATTTTAGAAAGCTCCATTAAATAAATTAATAAACATTTCTTTATGAAATAATGAAATAGGCTAAAAACTGACCTTAATAACAGATCCTTCCTTCAATCCTTTAATGTTTTTTAATTCTGCAAAGTTATCAAGTGTATTTCCATCAAGCTGTAGTGAGAAGCAGGTTCGATGACAGGTATCTTCTCGGTCCATTAAGAGCTGGTGAATTTCTTGGACTAATTCCATGCTTGAAACTTGTATGTCAAATTGTTCAGTACCAGGACTCATGATTTTAACTGTAAACCCCAAATCCTGTATTAACACTATCTCCTGGTCATCCTTCTTGTCCTCTTTCTCTTTCTCTTTGGTGGCTTCCACCTCACCTTTTTCCACAATGTTCTCCTCAGACCCATTGTGACCACTGATTACACTACTCACACCTGAACTGTTACTCTCCTGACTTTTGGACACTGATGATGCATCACCACTGTCAGTTGCATAATCACTACCCAATTCATTGGAACTGGGATCCTCTTCATGGCCGTTTGTGGTCAAAATACTGCGTCCATTGGATACAGAATTGTTGGTGGCAATTTCATCATGCCCATTTACCACACCTGTCAATGATTCCTCTTCTGCTTTTTCTACAACCTTCATACTGTCTTCAGACTTACTATCTGCAAGGAAACAATAAATAGTAATATAAAAATCATTTCTAGATAATGTTCAATCAATTTAGTAACCTTACTTGAGATCATGGAATAGATCTGCAAACAAGATTACTATAATATAATAAAATGTAAGTCATTACTAAGAGAAATCAGAAACTAAAATAACAGTACATGACATAGAGACAAAAGCAACTTTGAAATATGGTGGAAAAGCCTGAATACTGAAAGAACAGGCACACCAAAAGATTGAAACAGGCACAAGTGAGATGACTATGATTAATACTGGATACCACAAGACTTCATCATCAATAAAATATAAATATCAGATGAAAATTGCATGTTCCAAATATTAGTAAAATTCACAACTATCAAATGATCAGACCATTACATATCTAAAGAATGGAGATAAAGAGGATAACAAAACAGGCACTGAAATTAAACTATTCAGATGAAGAGAGCCTGGATCCCTGAAGAAGAAAAAAAGGAATGACCCATTATCCCTATTGGCTTTAGGAACAGTGTAATCCCATACAGTCAACGAGTCTGATGAAAATCTGTAAATATTTACACTGTTTCAGTTAGTTAGGAGTTTGCAAAAAAACTGCCTACTCTGCTTAAAGCATAGCTGATCCTCATAAATGCTATCCATTTAAAATTCATAATAAAAGTATGTTTTATAGCTTCCTATATGCTGCCATATTTGTCCATGTGAAAAATAATGTTGGTTATCTTAACTCAGAGTATATGGCAATCAACAGTATATCTGTGAGGATCTGAAAGGAAAATGGAAATGCTATCTCATCATTTGCCTGCCGGGACTGAGGAAAACCGTAAAACCTTCAGTCTGGACAATGAGTACTAACCATTCTACTGCAACTTTCAGTTCCTTGTGCATTCACAATCATGCTTCCATTGAAAACTATATAACCATTCAGTTGAAAAGAGTCGTTAAATCAGACCAACTTCATCACCACTGAATAATACACCTCCACAACCTACACAAAAACTCAATGTTTTGTGTCTCTACTGAGAACAGTAAGGATATCGTTAGCTGGTCACGGTAACCGAGCGGTCTAAGGCATGCACTGTCTTCGCTTGCTCGGAAGCCGGGTTCGTGGGTTCGAATCCCACTCAGGGCATGGATGTTTGTGTGCGTTTTTCTGTGTTTGTGTACAGGTAGAGGCCTTGCGACGAGCTGATCACCCGCCCAAGGAGTCCTACCGAATGTCTAAGATCTAGTAAAACCGAAGTGTAACGGAGAGTATCATGGAGGTAGGCCTAGGCCGAAATGAGGGCTGTAGCGCCAATGAAAAGAAAAGGATATCGTTAAGGTAGGTATTAGATAATCAGGTTTGGTGGATGCCTGTGATAAGCTACATATTACCCACCGTATCTGGTGATTGCAACTGACATTCGAGTATCATAGGAGTGAGGTGCCTAACGGCTGAAACTCCATCGGCGGCCAAACGGGATACCTTGTACTAGGGAGTTCGACCATTGCTGTGTTACGTCAGTGCCCGTGTAAAAACAGGACTTCTCGTTGTGCGATGAGTTTAGAGTTTTACGGTCTGAATTCTATTATGAAATTTACGTTTATCTCATACTGATATTTGTGAGGAAATACTTGCAAATAAGTTACTGCAGTTGTTAATCGTTCGTCTGGGGCAGGCAAGCGAAGTGAGGCAGGTATTACGGTACTGAACTTCCAGTGACTAGTTGGGTGCTTGCTTGGCTCTTCTTTCAGTTTCCGGGGATAGACTTCATGTTAATAATTAGAAGGAAAACTATATAAAAATTATGTGAATGCCAATTGTCTGTGTTCCGGAAACCAGTTATTAAAATAACGAAAGAACGTGACCGTTGAGGAAATGAGAGTACACACATGTACGTGTCGATGAAGCAACGAACAAGTGTTTTGTTATTGAAAAATAGAAGAAATGAACAAAAATGATCTCAAACCCATCCGCGATCTTAATTATCGTCAAATAATTTACTTAGTTTCGTGTATGACGTAACACCAGCGTTTAGACACGTGAATGTGCTAGGAAGTAACTTTCTGTGTTGTATCATCATCATCATCATCATCAGTAATCTGTGAAGACGACAGGTCCACAGTCTCTTCCAAAACAATTCCTCCATTTAATGCGATCCAGAGCTTTCTCCTTCAAATGACAGTATCCTCTTCTGTCCCCAAGGTCATCCAGCATCTTCTTACGTCTTCTTCCTCGTCTTCTTGTCACTTCTATCCGCCCCTCTATCTTTCCTTCGATAACTTCTTTTAGAAGGCAGTTTCTGCGTAAAACATGACCAATCCAATTAGCCTTCCGTTTTCTTATTTCGTGTAGGATATTCCTCTGCTCACTGACTCTAATTAACACTTCTTCATTTCTCACATAATCGGTCCAACTGATCTTCTCCATCCTTCTCCAACACCACATTTCGAAACTTTCCAGATGTTTCTGATCTACTGCCCTAAGTGTCCATGTTTCAGCCCCATACAGAGCTATGCTCCAAATGTAGCATTTCACTAGTTTCTTCCTCAAATTTAAGTCCAATTTGCTGGTAAAAAGATTCTTCTTCTTGCTAAATGCAGCTTTTGCCATGGCAATCCTGGATTTAATTTCACAAGTACACCTTCCATCATCTGTTAACAAGCTACCCAAATATTTAAAACATTTCACATTCTCCAGTTGTTTTTGGTCTATCTTTATTGTGACTGGGGTTGGTTGTCTCGAAATTTTCATTACTTTTGTTTTCTCCACATTCATTTCCATGCCATAGCACCTTCCAATTTCAATTAGTCTATCAATCATGCCCTGTAGCACAGTTTCTTCCTTAGCCATTAACACAAGGTCATCTGCATATTTCAGTTTGAATAATTTGCCCTCCTACTTTGAAGTGTTGTGCCGGTACAAAAATGCCGCTTCTTCATTTGTACATATACACATGCCATATCTTTTCCGCCACTGCATATTGTACTATTCCAGGAACCAAACAGGTCATCCACACTCATCTCCTGCATAACTTAACGCTATGCCAGGTTTTGAGAGAACGTCTGTTCTGCGATCCGCTTCTGGTTTTCAGTCAAGGGATAACACGGTTATTTATTTATTTATTTATTTTTGTTCGTTCTACGCGTACTAGCTACTTAACAAACTTCGCGGAAGTGCGATTAACATCTGAGCTTCATACATGTGAGGTCTCAGGTTGAGATCTAGGCTCGGAAACCGCCTTACCTGAGGTTTCCTTGCTTTACCCCAGTCCGTAAGGCAAATGCCAGAATAGCACATCAAATCAGACAGCCTCTCCCTTCCACACATTTTCCAGTGCATTGTTCACTGACAGTTCTGTCACTGGACGCAATGTAATCTGAGCTGCTGAAAGCGTCGTTAAATAAACCAGGATTGAATAAATTAATGATAAGTACACGCCAGATGTCAGCAGTTCCGTGGTGACAGTGGGAACGGCAAATAGACCGTGTAGCGTTGACATTTTGGATGACAGTTCTTTCGATCGAAGGTTCGTCTGCGAACGTGTAGGGGCTGGGAGTTGTGTGTATTTGTTGGATGAACTGAAATTGTTACCGTAGACAAATATAACGCTGTTTTCCTCCCCCCCATAAAGAATGTCGCATACAAGTTTGCGCCAATCACGGTTATGTTCTGAGGACAAAGCTCTAGATCGCATTAAGTGGAGGAACTGTTTTGGAAGAGACTGTGGACCTGTCGTCTGACAGATTACTGATGAATGAATGAATGAATGAATTATGAAATAAAGAAGATATTATACTACTCTCATCATTTTGTTTTAAACAAGGCTGGAAAAATATGAAGTGCTGCCGCTTTGCTTTCCCATTCGTTATGAGATGTGGGTCATCCACATACTGGAACAGTCAATTTTTGTTTTTGTTTGTATCGGATGTATCTAACTGATGTAGACCTAGGATGTGGGGAACTAATGATGGCACAACCTCGTTCCCATAATAGATGGAGCACACCTTCTCACGAAAGAGTTAGTTCGCGCAATCCTAAATTCAAAACACTTTCCACGATTTCATAGTCCTTACTACCGTCGCAGCTCTTTCATAATCGAATACACATAATTATTACAACATTTCGACATGCTCGGCGAACAAACAAACGGATCACGAAGAAGAAATAAGTCCTGTTGTAATTCTGTTACCCACTGGATAGACCCACTGCTGATAAACAGCCAATGGGAGTTCGGTTTCACAGCTTGTTTGTCTGACGGATTCAATGCAGAAGAAGCTAGGTGTACACAACCTATTCTGAGTATGCTGTAAGACAGTTACACCGAATCAACAACAGTTTCAACATGCCCTAGTCTATTCTGGAATGGCTTTACTTTCTTCCTTTGGTTTCAAAATGAAACTGAAGATTCAGAATTTCTGGACTGTCACAGCCTGTGCTAAGAAATTCGAACTAACCCCAATAGAAAAAGTAGCACGGCAAACGAAACAATTTATTTGCACTACGCGAATAAAATGAAGACAGTGTCTCTCAGTGCGGATCGCACTGGCCCCGCGGTCTAAGGCAGCGGTTCTCAACCTATGTGAGACCGCAGCCCGGTTAATTCTTTTCTTTTTATAAGACGAGGGCCCGGTAACGGGTCTTGGCCCGGCAGTTGAGAAACTCTGGTCTAAAGCATGAACTGTTTTCGCCCGCTCAAATACTGGGATCGTGGGTTCTAATGTTTGTGTGCGTCTGTGTTTTGTGCGTAGGTAGCAGTCTTGCGACGGGCTCATCCCCCGTCTAAAGAGTCCTACCGACTGTGTAAAGAGATCGGGAAATTGAAAAAGCGGCCAAGGTCCAACGAAAGGTCTGCAGAGCCATAGACAGACTGATAGTGTCTCTCAATCTGAATGCCTGCTCCATTATTTCGCCTCCGAAAGTAATAAAGCTATAAATTAACGTTGGTATTGGGAGTCCATCGAGAGTTGTAGGGCGAGTTTAATTCTGTATCTCCACAATATTTCCCATGCGTTATATGAAGCTCAAAACTCCATTACCATTTTCGTAAGAAAAGCCTCGTTGTGTTGCACAGACTAATAGTACATGAAATTAGATACGGGTAAAAATAAAGTAAGTCACTCACGGCCCGGGTTCGATCCCGGGTCTGGTGAAGTGGAATCTGTGGTGGCCAAAGTGACGCTGGGGCAGGTTTTCTCCGAGTACTTCGGTTTCCCCTGCCAATCGTAATTCCACCAATTGCTCCACAATCACCCTCACCTATCATCTGGGGTTAACAATAGGCCAGAAGTGGCCGCAGTACAAGGGACTTAGTCCCACCCCACTAGCAATAAAAAAAAAGTTAGTCACGGTAGTCGAGCGGTGTAAGTCGCTCGCTCGGAAGCCGGGATCGTGGCTTCAAATCCCATTCATGGTATGGATGCTTACAGTGTTTGTGTGTGTTTTTTTTTCTGTGTTTGTGCACAGGCATAGGCCTTGAAACGAGCTGATCACCTGCCCAAAGAGTCCTACCGAATGTCTAAGATCTAGTAAACCAAGTGAAACGGAGAGTTTCATGGAGGTAGCCCAAGGTCCAAATTGGGGCTGTAGCGTCAAAGTGAAGAAAGTAAAGTTATCCCTTTGCTTAACTAATTGAGCACCACGCCATGAAAGTTTATGGGGAGGGGGTGCAGGTATAGCTCCGGGTACTCATACCTCGGCACTTGATGTAGGTGGCCATGTTCACGCCCCAGACACCTTATTCCCCGTTTGAAATTTCGTTTGACTGTAACTACAGAGCCAGACTCGTGAAATCATTGCAAAACTACAACCATGCAGCTTTTGTACTTGCGACGCCATTTGTACATTTGCTGTAGCACTTCAGGTGGAAAGGAACTGGAAAATCAAGTGGCACAATCATAAACTTGATCAGCTAATCAACATACTCAATTGCATTTGATTCTCATTCCTGCGCCTTTCGGTTCATGAGCAGTGATACAGTAAAGTTTATGTGTACGGCCTGTATATAGTAAAGTAAAGGGAAAGTAATGAGACACCATGCAGTATATCTGCAGTGCGACCATCTTTCCGTCAATGAACTTCAGTGTATCCAACAAATACAGTTTTTGATTCTGTATTTCAGCATCCCGTTGCAATTGTTCACATTAGCGTCCACTTGTCTATATCCGTCTAAATTGCAACACGTGCTTTACACTTCAATATATTCTTTAACACTTAACATTACATATTTCGGCCTCAAAAGGCCATCTTCAGGTGTTTTATTACAGATATTCAATCAAGACCTTGTTAAAACTGCTACACTGTTTCGCTGTTCCAATTCATTTTAAAAACCACACACTGCAGTCCTCCTTTAATTAACATTCTTTTATAATCTGTTGTTTCACTTCACTCAGGGTGTCTTCACTTCTGTAAAATATATTAAAATGTTTTCCCCGGCAGCTTGCTCCTCACGTTCCAGTCACCCTAAGTGAAGTAAAACAACAAATTATAAAAGAATGTTAATTAAAGGAGGACTGCAGTGTGTGGTTTTTAAAATGAATTGGAACAGCGAAACAGTGTAGCAGTTTTAACAAGGTCTTGATTGAATATCTGTAATAAAACACCTGAAGATGGCCCTTTGAGGCCGAAACAGGTAGTGTAAGTGTTAGAGAATATATTGAAGTGTAAAACAAGTGTTGCAATTTAGACGGATATAGACAAATGGACGCTGATGTCAACAGATTCACATTAAGACTAACATGTAATGGAATGGAGTAGCTGTATGTAACACACCACATTCGCATTCGAGAGTTGCTCGTTTCGAATCTGAGCCGGGCCACCGGCTACTCCGACCGAGGGTTTCTGTGGTTTTCATAACTTTCTCCAGACAAAGTCTGAAGCAGCTGGCTGCAACCACTTCCTTCCAACCCCTTTCCAATTCAGCCATCCTATCGTCATACCACTTGACGCTATAGTGTCCCTCTGCTGACACCATCGTTGCGTAAACTACGCAAATGGAAACATAAAACGGTATCGAACCTACAGATTTCTCTGAAACACAAGAAGGTACTTTAACGGACCCTTACCGAGGCGCAGAAACGGAATGTGGTGGTGCTAGGCAACGGCTCAGTAAAGATGATACCGCGGAATGCAATAAATACGCAACAATAGAAGAATTATTTGACGCGTCGCTTTCTATGCGGTCCGTGTCGTATCTTCTTGTTTATTCATGCGTTCGCTTTATACACTTCGTGCAAAAAAAAAAATGGAAAAAAGCAAAATCAGAAAGTCTGTGGCGACAAAGCTACAGTTGATGGACAAAATGTATCATAAGGCCGCTGTTGGTATGATGTCTTCAAAACTGATACTAAAAAATGCGGCGTGAGAGTACAGACAGGATTCGGCTGGGTCAGGACACAGTCTACTGAGTGATCTTGTGACTATGGTAATGATCTTTCGAGTTCATAAAAGAATGTCTCAAGAACTAGTTATGTTTTCCAAATAAAGGTCCAGAACTATTTTGCGAAACTGATGGTTAAAGAAACACGATAGAAATAACAATAAAGTAGATGGAAAGGCCGCTCCATAGCTCAAGCGGTTAGTCGCCGGCTTCCCAAAGCGGCGGCCCGGGTTAAAACCCGGGTCTGGGCAAGTGGGATTTGTGGTGGACAAAGTGGCGCTGGGGCGGTTTTTCTCCGAGTACTTCGGTTACCCTTGCCAATCTTCATTCCACCAAATTCTCCATCATCATAATCACCCGGGGCAGGCTACAATAGGCCAATCAGCGGCCGCCGTGCCGAGTGGACCCAGTTGGACTCCACCTCCCACTAAGCGAAAAGTAGATGGGAAAACGGCTTTATAAACAATGTATTTCAAGTGGATTATCACGATGCAGAAGTCTCAGTGCTTGATGTTAAACCCAAAGTTTAAGTCTAAATATCTCTGTAAAGCAGTATTTTGACACGAACACAAGCGCGATGAAAAGCTACGGCTTTAGAGCGCGTTGGTAACACTGCCAAACAGTCACGTGACTCAACTATTTTAACTAATTTCAAAAGCCTTGAAACCAAGGGGAAGAAATTAGCATTACAAGAGGCTAGCATGCCAGAGGTCCATGGATCGAATCACAAGGTCATGATCATGCCTTCAACTTTTCGTCATTTTCTTCAGACGATTAGGATCCGAACGTTGCGGTGTAGCGTAGTGTAGCGTAGACCTCCCGCTTCAAGTCAAATACGTCCCGGCTACCCTGACTGAGACTTCCTCGGCTCTTCGAAGTAAATTCTGGGACAGTTCCTAGAAATATTACACGGCCGTTTACTTCCACATAATCCATATCCATCTTAGGCAGATCACAGTGGCCGCGCGGTCTAAGCCATGAACTGTCTTCGCTAGCTCGAACGCCGGGATCGTAGGTTCGAATCCCACTCAAGGCACTGATGTCTGTGTGCGCTTATTCTGTGTTTGTGTTGTCATGTGTGTAGGTAGAGGCCTTGCGACGAGCTGACCCCCGTC
>NW_019730118.1:768959-775400 GCF_002891405.2 Cryptotermes secundus | reverse complement strand
CACGGCCTGTTACGCGGATACCTTTACGTTTCTATTTTTATAACAATAATAATAATAATAATATTCTACATATACAGAACTAGCGTAACACCCACTGAGAATTCAACGAGAAGTCTCACTGTTTTATGTATAAGTTGTCGTGCTATGAACATCCCACGCATTTCCCCGTATTCCTTACAGTCCTACATGCTACTAAATGATACATCGAGGCCAAAATCTAACGCCATCTCCCACGAACAACACGCGCACATACAGTCAATAGTAACCATCCCCTTCATACAGTATGCTAAAAGGTAAAAGGTAAAGTTGTCCCTGTGCCATGAAGGCGTATAGGGGAGTGGATGTATAGATCAGCATCTTCTTGACCTTGGCACTAGTTGGAGGTGTGTTCAGCTTCGCGTCCTGGCCGCTTTACCTCCGGGAAAGAGCCCGCGAAACCCAATGGATAGGAGTCTGGGTGGGCCCCACAGCCGGTCTGGACGACGTGGAGAAGTCATACAATATACACATTAAGATATTATGAACACACAGAATAGGTAACAATACACTGAAATAGAGACTGATCGCTCGTCCCTTATCTGCTACATAATTCACGTTCATTCAACGTGTTAAAGCTCGAAAATTTATTTCTACATTAACCTGAAACTGCACAATTTCAGAGCTTCTCATCCTTCTTTTCAGTGTATCGTGTCTATTTTGTGAGTACTGATAATATATTTATGTGGCTATATGAAGTGCAGTGTACTCATACTATACTGTGACGTGAAGCCTGAAAGCCGGAATACTTCATTGCTAGGCAAAGGCTCGGTAAACACATTCCCACAGAAGCGAACGCGAGCAGCCTTAGAAGAGCGGTGTTTTCTGTGGTCCGCGCCGCGCTCGTTGCTACACGACGGTGCGGTAAACACATCTCTGCAGCAGTAAACCAACACTCAACAATAGAGGAAGCGGTGTTCTCTGTGGGGGCCGCCCAGAGGCTATATAACGAAGATCTCATGCAGTTAGATGGCGGCGGTCAGGCATACTACCGTTCAAGTGACTAGGCTACTGTGGTAGCGAATACTAGTAGAAATAGGGCATAATCTGCTGTACCGAGCCTGGATTGACAGAGGCATTGTATATATTGTACATAGGAATAGGAATTAAGTTTAGATTGTAAATATATGTAAATACTGACAATGGAATTACTAACACAGACTATGACTGAAAAATGACAGACCCGACCTCTCGTCAGAGAGGGCGCCCCAAATGAACAGGACAGTAACTTTCATATAAAGAAAAAACAAATCTGGTCATGAGCCCCACTCGGGGCTCGACAGCAAGACAGACAGACTGACTAACCGTCAGTCGCAATGTGACTTTGATTTTGACTTGTTAGAATTAGAATTGAGCTGAGTTCCGAAGTTCCAAGTGAGCAGGCAGTCGAGGGTTGACACTACGAAGACAAGTGAGAAGAGAAGGCAGTTGCAGCAGAACATAGAATTGAGAGTCTCCAGAGTTGGCAGCTGGCAGAATAATTGGGAAGAAATGGCAAAAATGGAATTAGGCTGCGCACTGGCTTCATAGTGTGCTGTAGTTACAGTGAGACTGTTATGAATCCGTTGCCAGAATACGACTAATGAAGACTGAGGACACTAGTGTGTATAACAGTGAAGTGTAAAGTGTGTAGATCAGCAATAGAGCTGTATTACTTGTAGTTGCGAGTGGTGTGTATACGGTGTAAATAAATCCAATCTTCCAATCCATACCCCGTCTATAGACACACATCCCTAAAACGTGACAATATTAAGGAGACGGATTACGACTGACTGTGAATCTTACCCGCATGAGACGGCGTTATACGTAGACCTCGACGTAATATTCGATAATGTTTAAGACTGGCAATGAATATCAGAGAAAGCAGGGGAAGTTAGGAAAGCTTATATAACACATGACGAGACTTTCCGTTCAACTCTAAACGGGCGTTATACTGGTTTCCTTTATATCTGTTACGAACGTACTGTTACACTGTAAAACTTTATTACGTCATGAAAGAAACCAATACAGACCTGCACAACTCTGTTACATCACATCCTGCAAGATCTGCTATCCACAAAATTAACTTAGGTTTTGACAACAGTGATCCGTTTCTGAGTTCTGAATTCTTCAAAACTTTGTGTTTGCAGGTTGTTTTTAATCTTACAGTCAAAGACGACGACCCAAACGTGCGTAAGTCAGTATGAGCTCAAACCATCGCGGTAATTATTCAAATTAAATCGTTTGTGAGTCTTTACTGTATAACAGCACAATAAACAGACACAGAACCTTCAGCTTTCATATACATGGCGAATACGCGTTCCCATTCATCCCGGAAATTCCTGTAGATTTATTGGTCACGGACATCCCGTTTTCTCTACCATCTGACCATAACACGTCTTGCTCTCCGTATCACGCCCCAGGCGCGAGTAACGATGCTGACGATGCGCCACTAAACCCATTACTACTACTCCTACTATATTCTTCTTCCTCTGCCAATTAAATGATTGAGTCATGAACTGTTTCGAGACTAAAGGAATTGATGTGCCAGTCTTCTTGAACGTCCACTGTCCCGTCTTCCAACAGGGCGATAAAAAATATGCTTGTTATGGCAAACGTTTGGCGGCGCCATAGCTCAAGCGGTTAGTTGCTAGCTTCCAAAAGCGGCGGCCCGGGTTAAAACCCGGGTCTGGTCGAGTGGGATTTGTGGTGGACAAAGTGGCACTGGGGCAACTTTTCCGAGTACTTCGGTTTCCCCTGCCGATCTTCATTCCACCAAATTCTCATCATCATAATCACCCTGTATCTCTTCCACCGTTCGTTCTGTTCCTAATCGCTTTCTTATGTCAGTACTTCTCATTCTGTCTCCCAGTGAGACACCTAAGAGTGGTCGCAGAAACCTCATTTCTGATGTTTCTGTACTTCTCTTCTCTCTTCTCCTAGTACCCACGTTTCACTTCCTGGTGTCACAATAATGTTACGCATTCTTCATTTTACCTCATTCCTCGTGTTCTTCCCTAAATATTTTGAAATTATTCCTTTTCATTTGTTGTATTTTTGAAAGCTGTCTTGAGTCAATACAATTATTACCTCACATTATAACAAGTAAGTACGGACTGATTAGAACAAGCACAACACAAATCTTCTATCCCACAGTGTAAAAAGAAAGTGGTATACCGAGCAACATCGATAGTAAATTGTGGGAGAGAAATTTACTGATTCTTACAGTAGTGTCATGGTAGTCTCATAACACTTACTTTAAAAGCAATATTATACGATTTAAGGACTACGGCAAATAACAGACGTTGTACGAAAAAATGCAACTGTTTCTACATTCAACCCAACACTATATTTAATACAAGGAATTAATCACTCGTGTCAAAATACTACAAAAAATACGAGTAACAGTGTCACGCGTAGGGGTGATTGGATTTACTGCATATTATACATTCACAAATCGGGACCACAGGCAATACAACGCTATCGCTATTCTACACACATTCCAGTTCACCGTTACGCACGCACTAGGATTCTTAGTCTTCACTAGTCGTATCCTGGCAACGGATTTATCAGTCTCACTGTAACTTCTAATCACACGAAATTTTCTTGTCATCGTTCTGCAACTGCAAATTCCGAAGGCTCGATTCAATTCAATTCCTCTGCTTCCAAGCTCATATCCTGGCAGGCTGGCGTCTCGAACCTCAACTCTTCACTTTCGAATACTACTTCTCTGCTTGACTGCCGTTCTATTCTGTCGAACACTTCCTTATAACCATTTTGCACGGACCCCACGGAAAACACCTCTACTGCTGAAGCGTGTTTACAGCACCACTGCATAGTAACGGACGTCGTTGCCTAGCAATGTGTATACACGTACCAATACTGCAGGTACAACATACGTTAATCTGAGGAACAAAATTATCACCAGCAACCTGAAAATATCTAAATTTATAACGCCGCATTTCCCAAACTGAACAAATAGGTAGCGTTATATTAAAACTATGGCCTCCATATTCAGAACCAAGCAGTATGACTGCAATAAAGTACAGTAAAAATAAACAAATGAATTAAAGTTATCATAGGTCAGGAAATTTTCTTTTTCTCCCGACTGATCTCTTGCCCAGGGATCTCAGTAAACATTCTTTTGACTTCTTGCTCTTTTAAATGAAATGCTTCAATGCCTCAAGATGCGATTGTACTGGACTCTGGCCATGTACGAGTATGTTACGTAGTGTGTGAGTCAGGATTAATAGGATGTTTCAGATGAACATCTTCCCGCGGAGTTCATGTCGTTATTACAAATTCTAGGAAACAAAGGACTGTCTAAGAACGAAAGAGAGGGCTAAAATGCAATGTTTCACCTGTATCTGAGGGTCACGCATTAGGGCGTATAGGGTTCATGCATGTAAAGGTACACTTTTTTCTATACCAACGGTACAGATGGAAGTGTGTTAGCTTCACGCGCCTGTCGCTTTACCTGCAAGGAAAGAGCTCTGCATAGGAGACTGGTTGGGCCCCAGAGCCGGTGCAAACAGGTATAACAAGGGATTCCGACCATAATTTATATATTTTACTTTCCTACTGCACACGTCTAGTCCTAGAGATCTCGTATTGTTAATGTTATGTTTAGATACAGTATCTTATAGTTCACCAAAAACAAATGGAATCAGCTCAATGCGTTAACATCGTTGACTCGAGTATCATACGCTTAAATTCTAATCAGAATTATCTATACCTTGCTAATGCATATATGTTAAAGTACTAGTAATAATAGCAGCAGCAACAGTAGTAGTAGTAGTAGTAGTACAGCACTGATAAACGTGTTTCGGGGAATAACTTGTACTACAGATTTTGTGCTGGTAGAACTGTCTATGTTTAACTAATTAAGCACTAAGCCATGAAGGCGTATGGGGGAGTGGATGTATAGATCCACGTTTTCTTAACCTCGGCACTAGCTGGAGGTGAGTGATCAGCTTCACGCCCCTGCTGCTTTGCCCCCGGGGAAACAGTCCCCGGTACCCATTGGATAGGATGCTGGGTAGGGCCCAGAGCCGGTCTGGACGACGTGGAGAAAATTCTTGACCCTACCGACACTCGAAATCCGACCCCTCGGTCGTCCAGCCCGTAGCCAGTCGCTATACCGACTATGCTATCCCGACTCCTCACGTCCAGCCCGTAGCCAGTCGCTATACCGACTATGCTATCCCGACTCCTCACGTCCAGCCCGTAGCCAGTCGCTATACCGACTGCGCTATCCCGGCTCCTCCTATAGCCATGTTCTTAATTTTGTACTATTAAACGCTATTTCATACAGAAATCTTGGGCATGGTTTTTATGTTTCCATGTGAAATTACCCTGGCTCCTATGATTCATTAGCTATTCCCATCAACTAGAAAGCGAAATACTGATTTGATGTAACCGAAATCTTGTTGTATATTCTACAAAAAAAAAGGATATGAATATCACTATTAAAGGTATCTTCCATCACTTCACAATCCAACATTAAGAGGCGTCCGTATTGTTCCCACCTCACAAGTTCGTGTGTCCGTCTCTCGACTGTAGGCAATTAAAACTATGCGGCATAACCTTCGGTCAGCTGATTCAGAAATTTAAAGTGAACATGTACAGACAGAACAGACCGCATGATCTCATAAACCGACGTTTTCTTTAAGGATGAAAATTAGGTTCAGGAACGGGCATAAAGTACTATGCAGAATCTAGCGTTAGGTTAATAAAGGGGACACGAAGTGGACCGAGAGAAGCGGCCCCCAATGGCATCCGAAGGTGGGCAAATCTGTAAGACTTTCTCAAAAGTCTGGTATATAAGTCCCTAAATTTTATACAAAATAAATGTAGAATGCAACGGTAAAACTGTCCTTGTGCCAAACCATCACGCCATGACGACACGTGGACAGTGAACGTAAAGCTCCAGGGATTCTTAACCACCACCCTGGTTCGTGGTAAGCGGTATGCTCAACGCTCCGGCCGCTTTAAGCCCGGAGACAAAGGCCCTAGTACCTATTCGATAGGAGGCTGAGTGGGGCCGTAGTGCCGAATGTGGCGGAGAAGAGAGAAATCAACACGGGAATCGACATGTAAACTAATAAGTAAATCGAATTTTGCTGACTAATAATTAATTCATAGACCTAACATTATCAATAGAAATCAATCCCAAATCGCAGATTTGCTAAGCAAGCGCTCCAAGTACCCGTACAATTCTATTCGCTTCCAGTTTTCCAACCGAGATATCCCGACCTTCGTATCAACAAATCCACGCTTGCTGGGGGCCAAAGTTGTAGTATCCGAAACCAGATTTCTAGCTTCTAGATCACCGCTGCGAAGTTCTTTTGTGACNTTGAGGTCGAAACATGTAGTGTGACAATAATAAAAACGTGTTGTGTGGTCGGTGAAATTGACTCTAATATT
>NW_019730118.1:768750-768924 GCF_002891405.2 Cryptotermes secundus | reverse complement strand
TGTGACATTAAGGGAGGAACATAGACTGAGGGTTTAATTGTTTCTTCCATCCTGTTGTGTATTTAATCAATATTAGGGTTAATTTCACCGACCACACAACATGTTTTTATTATTGTCACACTACATGTTTCGACCTCAAGAGGTCATCCTCAGGTGTACAAACACAGTTGCACA
>NW_019730118.1:765586-768658 GCF_002891405.2 Cryptotermes secundus | reverse complement strand
GGGATGGTATGGATTGGATAGATCTGGCTCAGGATAGGAACCAGTGGATGGCTCTTGTGAACACGGTAATGAACCTTCGGGTTCCATAAAATGTTGGGAAATTCTTGAGTAGCTGCAGAATTGGCGGCTTCTCCAGAAGGGCTCAGCTCCATGAGTAAGTAACGTCTTATAATTTTTTTTTGTCTAGAATTATTACGTTTCTTGCGTTTAATGAAAGACTGAGCAAACTAGGTGGGCTCTGATGAATATTAATCGCGGCTGCGGATCCTCTAATACAATTTTTTTCCAGCTGCGGTGCGTGCCCCCCCCCCTTCCAAGGACGGTAACCGCCATGATTAGCGTAGGATTGTTGTGTAATGATCACATTACGTCAGTCATAGTTCAAAGTTCATCGGTTTCCAGAAAACAAGGATTAGGAAGTTCTCTCTAGGCCGCGCCATAGCTTAAGCGGTTGGTCGCAGGCTTCCCACCGCGGCGGCCCGGGTTCGATCCCGGGTCTGGTCAAGTGGGATTTGTGGTGGACAAAGTGGCGCTGGTGCAGGTTTTCTCCGAGTACTTCGGTTTCCCCTGCCAATCTTCATTCCACCAATTGCTCCACAATCACCCTCACCTATCATCTGGGGCTGGTACAATAGGCCAGAAGTGGCCGCAGTACAAGGGACTTAGTACCACCCCACTAGCAATAAAAAAAAGTTCTCTCTACGTCTGCAAACCACACTGCTCACAACTATACACATGGGTCCATGTTCTCGGACATTAAAGTGCCCTTTTAGCCCGCTTATAATTCGGCAAACAATTTATTCACACTTGATACAATCTATATTTGCAACAGCGACAAACACGGAATAAGAGCCACTTGCTGGTTGAGCGAACTCTGGAATAATAGTTCGGGCATTGCCTTACGTGCTAACAAATGAAGGTTATCGCAGCTGTGTGAAAAATTTGCCGTTCAATGATCCCACATGCAAATACCGTCAAAAGAGCGTCAGATGTCAGATAGGAATGAGGCAGATCCCACAAGGAAACGGTAGCATTCAACTTAACGTATTCTTTCACCAACGTTTTATACTAGTAAACTTTACATCACCCCACGTTCATATGATTTTTTTCCTTGGCACTACAGCCCCAGTGGACCTAGGCCTACCTCCATGAACTTCTCCGTTCACTTTTTTCTAGATCTTAACATATTCGGTAGGACTCCTTGGGCGGGTGATCAGCTCGTCGCAAGGCCTCTACCTGTACAAAAACACAGAAAAACGCACACACACAAAACCTAAACATCCATGCCCTGAGTGGGATTCGAACCCACGATCCCGGTTTCCAAGCGAGCGAAGACAGTACATGCCTTAGACCGCTCGGCTACCGTGACCGGCTTACTTGGGCTTACGAAGAAGAAAGTAAATGGGGAATTTAGGTCGCATAACGTGGAACTTCGTCATTCATACAGGTCACCTAGTGTTGTTAGCGTAGACATATCTAGAACAGCATTTCTCAACCGCCGGGCCGCGGCCCGGTACCGGACCCTCGTCTTATAAAAAAAAAAAATTACCGGGCCGCGGTCTCACAGAGATTGAGAACCACTGATCTAGGAGGCTACACTAGGCTGGGCGTGTGGCCGCTAGGACGGGGATGACAAGGAACGCATACGTATATGTTGAAGGGAATGCTGGAAAATGTTTACGTGAAAATCGAAAAGAAAGTGAATGAAAATAACTCATAATCGTGTCCAATAGCATCGCTGAACCTTCGAGTTCTTCTACCAGGAATTTACAGTACGACTGCGATTGTATTATCCCTGGTCCCGCCTTCTTGAGACACAGCAAGCCCCAATTCGGCCGGAAGAATGTAGCACTGTTGCCAGATCATTTCAACCTCAGGTGTCACAAGCTAGCAGCGTTCAGAGTACATACCGGTGCGCCTTGCGCCACAGTACTCGCAAATAAAACATACACCTGGCTAATATGTGAATTTTGGCGATTGCTATTTCGAGGCCGAACTGTCGGCCAATGCTATTTCGCGGCAGAGAGTGTTGAGCACCGATATGAGGGAGCAGATCGTGTCCGGACTGTAGATAGTTTGATAATAGGTGTCTTTCGTGCTCAAATACAATTTGTTTTATTTATTATTCTATATAAACGGAAAATATGAACAGAAATTTATCACTGGCTCTTATAATTAGCCTATAGCTGTTGCTAACTCCAGTCCACTGAGGTGTCTGAAGGAGACTAGACGTCGAGTGTCCTAACTTCTTTTAAAACTTTGAACTGTAATACTGACAAAATCGCAGACTACTGTTCCCCAGCACGGGGTACTGAGTAAATTCATTATATTATATTGAAGTTTTATGGTGTTTAATAAATTATATCGTAACTATTATTTTTGTAGCTCCACTGGCATGTTCACTGGTTTAATTATGTTAATCTGAATTTGAGTGTAATAATATTAAATATAACTTTTATTTTAAATATTAATTATTGCATTAAAACACAAATTTGTGTATATTATACAAAATACTTGCCATACTCAGTCTATTAAAAGAATACATGCTTAAAAGACGGATCTACTTAGGGAATGCACCAGTGATTGCATACAAACCGAAACATGCATGTACGTCTTTTGGCTTACTTTGGACTTCATCCATCGATTAGTATGTAAAAGACAAAAGACCACGACGTTTCGGAGACTGCATCTGTCTCCGTCTTCAGGTGGATAGGGAAGGATAAACCTACTCAGTCGGGCCCGTTAGAAAGAGCTAGTCTCAATCACTGGTCCATAAGCCAAAAGAAGTACAGTATACACCACCGTCAGAATCCTTTCAAGTCTATCCGAAACACGCATGTTTAAGAAACTGAAAAGTAAATCAGAGAATAGATACTGATGGTAATCAATTGTAATACATTACAGGTCCATTATACGTGTATACATGTTTAATTAAAAATAAAGTTATTTAAGATAATTTACAGGCATTACTTTTTTTTTTATTGCTAGTGGGGTGGGACTAAGTCCCTTGTACTGCGGCCCCTTCTGGCTTACTGTACCAGCCCCAGATGATAGTGAGGTGTGATTGTGGAG
>NW_019730118.1:692887-764283 GCF_002891405.2 Cryptotermes secundus | reverse complement strand
AAACCGAAGTACTAGGAGGAAACCTGCCCCAGCGCCACTGTGTCCACCACAAATCCCACTTGACCAGACCCGGGAGCGAACCCGGGCCGCCGCGGTGAGAAGCCAGTGACTAACCACTTGGGCTATGGTGCGGCCTTTCAGGCACTAACTTGATATTAATAACAAAATTATGAAGGGATGTACGTAATGTTAAGCCGCTTTTAGTATCTAACTTAACGGCATAAGAAACGTACATAATCTACATTTCAAACTGACCATACATATGGCGTAACATGTACCCAGTTAGAAAGATCTAACTAGGAAAATTATTTTAACACACACAAACATTACGTCACACACACTGGCTTAATCATTTAAATCGTAACAGACTTCCCATAAGTAACCAAGAGGTTTGGCCGCTGATTGTTTTAAGCTGGAAGACTCGGTACAAGGTAATCTTCGCTCAAAGGAAATGTATGTGCCTCATCTACCGGTGACTCTCTTTATACGCGCTTTCACATATCCACGGTTTGGTTTCTGCGTCATAAGAAGAATCAGTGTCCAATTCGGGGCCATGGCAGAAGTTAAAGCGCGTGCCCAGTAAGTTGTACGGGCAGCTTCTCTGACTTGCTCGACCATTTCGGCTATTAGGTCGTTTCCAAACCTTCGCCGAGCTCAGTTTTCGTTCAGTGAGCCCCCCGTTTTGCACGTTTTCCATATACGCAACGACTTCAAGAAATACAGTCCTCGCGTGTATATGATTACAAAACGAGAAATATGTCGCATTTCCGCCACTCCCTTTACGCTTACATCATCCGAGTAAGAAACTTCATAAATTCACTGTGAACAGCATCTGGGGGGGGGGAAATAAGAACGGAAACTATATTCAGTGGACGGATGGATTGATCGTAGGTAATTCGATGACTCTGTACCAACCACAGTGGTTATTTAGTGTCAACTTATACAAGAGCATGATCGCGTCAGGTGAAAGAGGATTGTGAGAGAAACTATCGTGAACTATTTTAAGGTATTATCCCAACATTCGTCTGGGGGGGGGGTTGAGGCAAACATGTGAACAGGGCACTTCCCTGAATAGCAGCGCTATGGGTTGAGCCAATGTGCTTGATATTCCAATGACGTGAGCATAATTTTCAAATACTTTTTTTCCTATTTTTCGCAGTAAATTCGCACAAATGTTCATTCATATAAAAAAGAAATGTATACCAGAAACACAATCACACTGCAGATACATACACTGCGCCTTGCTGCGTACGGGCCATTATCTAGCAACGGTTGTTTCTCCGCCTCCACAGTTCTAGCCTTGAGCAAATACGCCACAGTATATAAACAACTCCAGGGTCCATGAAGATCTCCAAATGAACACAGTGAAAAGTTAAATAAGTAGACGGAGTGAAAAATACTTAAACCAATTATAAGATCACCCCAATGCATTAGCAGTGAATCTGTTTGACAACAGTGAAAGTGTACATAGACTGAAAAGCTGCTCAGTATTAAATCTACTGGGCAGATTTGAGTAATGTAACAAAAGTATGAAAATGGTAAATACGTAATGCACAGTAAAAGAGGACAAGTGTTGCGTCACTGGGCATAACTCACTCACGCGTCTATTCATAGAGCACATATACATTTATTGAAGGCATTGCAGATTCTTTTTCCCCTTGGCACTACAGCCCCAGTGGGCCTAGGCCTACCTCCATGAACTTCTCCGTTCACTTCGGTTTTTCTAGATCTTACACATTCGGTAGGACTCCTTGGGCGGGTGATCAGCTCGTCGCAAGGCCACTACACAAACTAAACATCCATGCCCTGAGTGGGATTCGAACCCACAATCACGGTTGCCAAGCGACAGTACATGCCTTAGACCGCTCGGCTACCGTGACCGGCGGCATTACAGATTATGTATAATAAATAAGCCACATGAGTTACATGAGCAGACTGTGCAAAACTTCTGATGCAAATGTTAAATCAATAAGGGCGCCACATTGGAGAATTTTCGAATATGGAAATTTCTCCCACGAGTCAGGTAATTTATAAAAATGTACAAATCCAAAAGTCCCTTTATCATTAAATTTACTTACAACAAAAAATTAATATAACGTGATGTATAGACCCATTGCTAGGCAACGACTCGGTAAACACATTCCCGCGGAGACAACGTGCATAACAATAAGACGTCTATTGCTATGCAACGGATCAGTATACACGCCTCCTTAACAGAGGTTTTCTGCGTGGTCCGTGTAAAGCAGTTATAAGTGTTCAGTAGTCGAGTCAGCAGTGAAGCTGACAGTTGTGTCAAGAACTGGATCGAGTTCTGGAGATGTCAGTCGAAGGCGATTAAGAAGAAAAGGAAAAAAATAATTAGACTGTGAAAAGAGAACATCATGTGTGGCTTGAAGTTACAGTGAGACCGTTATAAATCCGTTGCCAGGATACGACTAGTGAAGACGGAGAATCTTAGTGAGCGTGTAAAGGTGAATTGGAGATTGTGTGCAAATAGCGGTAGCTATAATTGCATGTAGTCCGGAGTTGTGTGAATAAGGTGTCTATAAATCCAATCCACAACCCGTCTTATAAGTCACGCACCCCCCACCCCACCCCTAACATGACAGTATATTACTACGCACATATGTCCTCCGATTTTCTGCATGATGCATCTGTCTTGATATTAGTTTACAGCATTTACAAATATATTGTTGCAGAAAACACACTGCACAGAGAAAATTTATTTTGCCGTTCTGTGTGTTCAATATTGGCCAATTAAAACAAAAGATTTCAAACGAAACTTGTAAACCTTAATGACATCTATACTTCGTCATCTGCAATTTTTAATAATAGTAAACCGATCTGTACACGTTAGTTCTAGTTTGCGTAACGTTGGTGTTATACTGGGCCGATACTAATTAAAATAGAATTATACCGACAATTTCTGTAGACCTCCATATAAAATTTCATCGAAATCTCTTCGACAGTTTCGGACGTAAGATATTCGGAAGTATGGGCACGACTTCCCCATTATAGTTAGTTCATTCGTGCAATTCGTGCAAGGAACGTTTAAACCCACTATCATTACTACCACAGTCATATGTGACAGATCAGTAAGAAATGTGTACGTACACAGCATAGACCGCGGATAAAACTAACTCCATGGAACACAGTGTTCTTGAGGTGAAGAAATTCGCCACCTTTTACGGAAGCTGGAGGTTCATTATCGTTTCCACAAGAGTCTGCATACTGAGCCAGATGAATCCAGCCCACACTCATATCATATTGTGACATGACGCCTGAAAGCATGAAGTGCGCAGTCAGAGAAGCACAACATAGATGACTGTTGCTAGACAACGGCTACGTAAACACTGTTCCTCACCAACGAATTAACACACGTTTCGTGGCAACAGAGAAATCAACTGTCCGACTGGTTGTTCTATATTCGGTCCGCATGAAGTTAGTTCAGTATGAGATTCAGACAGAGAGAGAGAAGACTAGAGGTTAGGGACCAGTTCAAGATCCAGACAACAGTGACACATTCGTTATCAAGAAGGAGTTCAATGTGTGAACTGTTATAATCAAGCGTAACTGTAATAGAGACGTCCAGTAAAAGCAATCATCAAATCTAGAACCCACAGTCATTCGTCACACAACTCCTTATGCATGATAATACTTAAGCAAGGCGAGAACATGCATCTTAGATTTCATAACAACGCTGTTTCAACTGCCTCCCATTGTTTCAGTACGTCGCACTAAACGGAGTCATATGGTAGGATGAGTGGTGAATAGTGAGTTAGTAAGGATCTGGAAGGAAATGATTGTGGCCTGATCGAGGTACTGTCCTAACATTGCCTGGAGGGACTGAGGTACACCACAAAAAAAAACTCATTCGGGGTCGTCGGTGTCCTAATGGAAATTCGAATTAAGCTCATTTGGCTGTATGATAGAAAGTTACCGCTGCACTAACTTGTTCGGTAAATATGGGTTTTGAAATAGGCGCTCGTGGCTTATTTCTAGGCATTATTCCGGAATTCACAGGGACGATCTGAGGAAAAAGAGCGAAACGTCAAAGGAGCCGGAAACGTTGTCGAAATTCGAAACAATACTTCCAGAATAATGTGCACAACGTTTTCGCTCCATCGACCTGTTTGGTACGTAGTGTTGGACTAGGCTTCGAAATAAACATGGAGAAACCAGATACAGAAATATTACTGATGCGAAGCGTTTTGAGACGAAGGCTACGTCAAACCCAATGACGTCAGAGCTCAAAAAATCTTATCACAACTGACAAAATCTCCGACATGGAGATCACTCAATGCGACAAAACGTCAGAGCTGAGTTCAGTGTCAAATGTGACATTGCGGAATACGCATTCAGCAGAAGATCTAAGTTCTACAGATCGCCGTAAAATTCACAAGACCCTCAACAATACATCTCTAACGCTTGAGATAATATCTGTGCAAAAACTAATTGGCAACATTCATCTTAACCACTGAGCCTCACGATATGATTAAGAGAAGAATGGATTCTGTAAATGCTTCTCATTATTCACTTCGAAAACTGTTATCATTCCGTCTACTTTCCAAAACAGCGAACATCAGATAACACAGAACACTACCGTATTTACGCGTGTATAGGCCGCAGCACAATTTTCAGACAGAAATTATAGAAAAAATAATTTTCTTGGAATACTATTTCAGGAGTAGAACACCCTGTATTACTAATTATGAATATCATTTTTTTAAATGAAGTGTGATTTCGAATATAAGCCGCACCCCAGTTTTCCTCTTGAATTTTTGGCAAAAAATGTGCGGCCTATACATGCGTAAATACGGTAATTCTGGCATGCACGATGAAGTTGACACGGCAGTTAATATTAAGATTATGGTCTCCTGAGGCGTGTAGCCATATGGTTTGACAGAGAGGTAACAATATTTCCGAGGATCTTGCTCCTTCCATCTTCAGAGTAGAAGAGTGAAAATAGGGGCGTTGTCAGCACCTATCTACGAGACATCATGGCAGCAATCCCAGAATTATTCGCATTTGTGTCGCTTGAGGTTTAGAGTGCTCAATGAACAAATATGGGTCCAAAATAATAAATTAAGTTCAATTCAGGCTGAACTTCGTTAAGTTGCCTAATATTGCTGGATCAGTGAAATCTAAGCGGCTAAGATGGAACAGGAGTGTAATTAGACTGAGACAGGGGGAGGAATATATACAGGACTGTGGTGAGGAAATGTCTTGGGAAACTTCCGTTTCAGAAACTGAGAAGCAAATGCAAGAATAACGCTAAGATGAATCTTAGGAGGACAGGCTGTAAGGATGGGAGAAAGACGAAACTGGAACAAGATCATATGCAGTGGTGGTGTTGAAATTTCGGGTCATGCTGCCACATTGTTGGCATTAAGGCTGGGGCCACACGAGCGCACAAATGCGTCCGTTGTAACGAACGTCGTGACGTCCGTTGTAGAAATAAACAAAATAGGCGAATGCTACGCTTTCTTCTAGCTCCTTTGCAGACAAAAAACTACGCACCGCATTCTGCAACTGGCGTCCGTCATAAATTACGTTCGTTGCAACGGACGTACTTCGTGCGCTCGTGTGGCCCCAGCCTTAAAGCAACAGCCCTTAGACCGGTGCGTATCAGAGTATTTTAGGGTTCTAACAATTAGACAGTATTAGTTTTACAACTCGTATACATAGCAATGTCTTTGTGGCACGTGAGCATACAAGCATCACTCGTAACGGAACAGTTGAGCACCCGACTTCTTTCATATTAGAAACTGCTAAGTTTCACTACAACTGAATAAAATTATTGCACTAAATGCCGAAAGAAGATCATATAATCCAAGTTCTGCACAACATCTCTTACTGTCAACGAAGTTACTCGAGTGTACCTCTTGGAGCAAAGCGGCCGTGGTGTGAAACTGATCATTCACCACCATCTACGGCAAAGGGTGAGAATATGTGGCGTTTTACTTCCACGATTCCTATACGTATGCCTCATAAGTAAGTAAAAGTAAAGCTATCCCTGTAACAGGCCGTGAAGGCCCATAGGGTTGTGAGACGTTGAGGTTCCCACATTATCTAGACAATCGGCTCAAAGATGGTGGTGAGGTTGTCAGCCTTACGTGCCGGCCGCGCTTTACTCCCCAGGAAAATTATTTAAATAATTCCTGGTACTCATTTCTGTTAGAGGCTGAGTCGACCCCAGGGCCTAGTGCGGCTGGAAGGATTTGGCAGCCACGCCGCTTCTGTCTTCCTTCCCTTATGTTACAAACGATATATTTCAAAAGGACAAACGGACTTGGTACATTACGTCCGTATATCTGTCCCGCCTAATAATTCCTGAATACGGAAAAATTACAGAATTAAAAAAATAAATAGTATCAACATTATACCCCCACAGGTCACCCATTCAAAGCCAATACACCCAGCTCATGGAGCTAAGCCCTTCTTGAGAAGCTGCCAATTGTGCAGCCACTCAAGAACTTCCCAGCATTTATGAAACCCGAAGGTTCATTACCGTATTCACAAGAGCCCTCCACTGGTCCCCATCCTAAGACAGATCGATCCAGTCCATACCATCCCATCCTATCTCTTTAAGATCCATTTTAATATTGTCCACCCATCTAAGTCTTGGTCTTCCCAGTGGTCTCTTTCCTCCTGGCGTTCCAATCAATATCCTATATGTATTCATCTTCTCCCCATTCGTGCTACATGCCCTGCCCACATCATCCTCCTCGACTTGATCATTCTAATTATACTTGGAGAATAGTACAAGTTATGAAGCTCCTCATTATGCAGTTTTCTCCAACCTCCTGTCACTTTATATCTCTTGAGTCCAAATATTCTCCTCAACACCCTGTTCTCAAACACCCTCAGTCTATGTTCCTCCCTTAATGTCAGAGACCAAGTTTCACACCCATACAGAACCACAGGCAAAATTATAGTTTTGTATATTCTAATTTTTATGTTCTTAGACAGCAGAAGAGAAGACAAAAGGTTCTGGACTGAATGGTAGCAAGCAGTACCCGAGTTCAATCTCTTAATTTCCTCCTGAATCAGGTTTCGATCTGTTATCGTTGTTCCCAAATATCTGAACTGTGCCACATTTTCAAAACATCTGTTTCCTGTCTTTATGTCACGATTTTGCCCTGCATTTTGGTGACGAGACAGCAATATATACTTAGTTTTCTCTGCGTTTACTACTAGACCAACCTCTTTACTAGCGTCAATTAAAGTCTGTGTGTTTTCCTTATGGTATCACCCAGTAGATTCACATCATCAGCATAGACCAAAGGCTGATGTGTCCCATTTAATATCAGTCCCACGTGGTTTTGCTGGACTTTCCGAATGACATATTCTAAAGCAAAGTTGAAAAGCAGTGGCGAAAAAACATCTCCTTGTTTAGACCATTCTGGATAGGATAATTATCAGACAAATGTTTACCTGTAGGGACGTTTCGTTTAAATAGATTTTAATCAGCCTAACTAGTTTCATGGGTACCCCAAACTCTATGAGAATATTGTACAATACTTTCCTCCTAACTGGATAATATGCTTTCTTTAAGTCTACGAAAGCTGATGTACTCCCATTTTTACTCAAATATCTGATCAGTAGTTCATCTGTTACGTCGAAACCCATACTGATGATCCCCAATAATTTATTCTATGTATGGACTTAACCTTAAGAGAAGGATATTGAATAAAATTTTGTATGAAGTTGATAACAGTGATATCCCTTGATAATTACTGCAGTCAGTTTTACCCATACATTGTACTGTTAATTTCCTACGAACATGGCAGCAAAGCGAACGTCAAAGGTGAGTGTGTCATTAGGGCAACTTTTTTTTTTCATTGGCGCTACAGCCCTCATTTGGACCTAGGCCTACCTCCATGAAACTCTCCGTTTCACTTCGATTTTGCTAGATCTTAGACATTCGGTAGGACTCCTTGGGCGGGTGATCAGCTCGTCGCAAGGCCTCTACCTGTACACAAACACAGAAAATCGCACACAAACATCCATGCCCTGAGTGGGATTCGAACCCACGATCCCGGCTTCCGAGCGAGAGAAGACAGTGCATGCCTTAGACCGCTCGGCTACCGTGACCGGCGGGCAACTTATATAGGGCCCTCGAATTTTGTGCGGTAATTTGTGCTAGACAAATGTGAAATGTTTGTTAATGTAGTTGGTGCGCAATGTCAAACAATACGGTGGCTGCGAAATCTGCCTTTAGATTTGGGTTTGAAGGCGATAACTAAAGAATCGTGGGGACTCTATCAAGAAAACACAGATCATAAACAAAGCTACAAATTCCTATACACTAACATTTCCAAATACGGCGATGTGGCGAAACTATGAGGTTATAACAGACATATCTAAGGTAGTCAGGATCTGCAGCAGAGGATATTATGTGAAGTGAATCACTAAATAGTGCTATAAGTGATAATATATAGTTCTTACTGTCCTCAGACTAACACATTTGCAACATAATAGGCGTCGTCCCATAAGGTCTCTTTTCGCAAGCTTCGGGCCGCAAGACCTTGTTATAATGAGGCTGTATGCTCCATGAGAGAGCATGATGTATCCTATGTAAATAAGTCATTTGCATTCACGTACCCCTAGCAACCCGTTGCACAATTTGAGAAAACACTGGAACACGTGATGTAAATATGACGTAAGTGTGCAATCAATATTCCGGAGTTCAGTACAATCCGAGATCCACTGCAATCCAGCATTTAAACTATTTACTTCCGGATTTTAGGAGATAAAAGCCTAGCACTTATTTCCCTTTTCAATTCAAACCCATCCTACTGTACTTCTCTTGCCTTGTTTCGGACTTCATCCATCGTCTGGTATGTAAGAGACAAAAGATCACGACGTTTCGGAGACTGGATCCTTTCAAGTCTACCATCCTACTGTACTTTAAGACTATCTGCGTTACAGCAATTACATTAAAATCACCGTTCGCGGAAAGAAAAATTTTAACAACAAACTATTTTTGTTATATATCAAGCTATAATCTAGCGTAAAAGAATCTCGTATAAAACATTACGAACTCACTGGCATCATGACCCCCCTCTCGTCTCTCTACCACGGTTACTACAGTAGGCCTATATGCGACGTTTTCGTACTGTCACGATCCCACGGCTTGCCGTATGGAACAAGTTATGCGGGCGGGAGATGGTTTGAACTCAAACCCATACATGTGCCAGAACAACTGGCAATTCTCCCACGGTTATCTCTGGAAGAGGAACACCTTTCGTCTTTACCAGATTTCTGGTACTCATTTCTGTTAGGGGCTGAGTCGACCCCAGGGCCATAGAGCGGCTGGAAGGATTAGGAAAATAAAAAAAGAAATCCACCTCATCGGGACTCCAAACCGCGACCTTCCGGCTTGTAGCACAGTGCTTCAATCAACTACGATACCATGTGCCCCCCAAAATGGCGGTACAGTAGCGTAAAACTGATGTCAAGCAACAAAAACGATAAATAAAGTTAAATATCTTTCAACATTTTACACAACGAATACATTATGCAAACTATAAAGAAATAAAATTGTTCGATAATCAGTGAGTGTGTTCCGTCGGGAATCTTCGAGTATGTTCGGAAGAACATTGTTCATTTGTCAATATACACGTTCGGAAACATAAGCAGAGCGAAATAATTCTGGGATATTCTCTCTCCCTGTTCAATCACCTCGAAAACCAAAAGACTTAGGGGGGAAATGTAACAAGTTTAAAGTGTGTTATATCTTCCTCTATATCTGTCTGAAACACGGACCTGGGCCCTTCTAGAGAAGTTGCCAATTGTGCAGCTGAAACATTTTGCAAGCCGATAAATATTAGGTTAAGCGCACGAACACACATAGGTCTTAATGTAATACGGTCGTTAAAAGTGTTCAATGTAAATGAAAATATAAACTCCTCGACAATATTTCGTAAATTTCTCCAATATCATATTTTATCGCAATCCGATTTATCCGCTGTTTCGGTCATAGAGACGGAGACGTTTTAATAAGCGCTCTGCAGGGATACGAAAGGGCATAAAAAGCCTGTAAGTTATACCGCCCACAAAATTTATTTCTGTTTTGTAAGAACTCAGAATAAACAGCAATTATTTCTCCTAACAGCATTAACGGACTGTCAGTTGTAACAGAAATGCGGTATGTTTTCTGTAAGGCAAAAACTAAACACCTAAACACTGTTTAGATTAACTACAGGCTTCAAAGACTTAAATCAATAAGAATCAATAATCGAACCCGTTTTATATCCCGGCCGAGAATAAATGTTTCACAGATTTCATCATTTGCTGCAGAAAAACGGCAGAACTTAAAAGAATTCGTCACGCAAACTTCACCATCCCTTTTCGTTCGACAGTCATTCATTAACGTCTTGTCATATTCTATTTAACGCTACACAATTCTGAGCTGATACGTTGTCGTTAAATCCACAACGCAAACGACGCTACACACGGAACCACTCACACTGATTTCGCGAGACAGAGGAAATACAACCATATCAGACAACGGAAAATTATAGTTTAACAAAACGAATATATCCATTACAGTAAACATACAGCCTGTTGTACCCTTCCTGATCAATTTCATTTCCTGATTTAAAGTCTCTCTCACACAAAGAGATCGAGTTTCGAACCACTGAACTTACCACTGATTCATTCAACAAAAAGGGTAAACTGCTTTAAAACCCCTCCGAAGTCCTGGAAACCGTTGCGGCCACTGTTGCACATACGCATAAGGAAATCCCGCCTGTAAGATACAGAATTACCAAAAGACTATATGTAACTGAATCGAAAATTCGTGTGCGGTAATGCACGAGCAGGCATTAAGACGGGCGAACAGCTCAAGCAACGACTCCCAACTACACTGCACATCCTCACTACCAACATATCCAGAAATAACACGATCTCGCTCCTGTTTTAAATTTGGATTACAAAAGGAGCCCGTGGAACTAGGAGCAAGGGGTCGCCGACAGTTGGTTCGGTAGGTAGGTAAATTGTTCTCTCGTCTGTTAGTCGTGAATGAACTTTCCTGCTATTGCAACCGCTAAAACACGGGTACTTTCTCTACCGTGTTTAATTATGCTGAACACTTAAACGCAGTGAAAAGCATCACACCAAAACAATCACCACACAGAACTCACAGAGCTCTTGAATTAAAGGTAAAGAGATAAAATACAGGAGGATAATCAGTGTGATACTATGCTGTTTTAATACAGCTGGCATTTTGTATTTAGCTTGTATCGTTCATCAGAATGTTACAATAGAACAACGAGACTTCTCCTGAGTTACTTCGTAGCTCTGATAGTAAATTGTAATGTATTACACATAATGTGCTGAATTTTAAAGTTTGGCAAGACAGATAGTAACACACAGATTAACGATGAACGCCTTTTAAAGTAATTAAAGTCATGCTAAGGTACTGAGGTTCGTATTCGAAAAGTACGTAACCTCACTCATTCACCCATGGAGCTGAGCCTTTCTTGAGAAATCACCAGTTGTGCAGCTACTCAAGAACTGCCAAGCATTTTATGGAACCCGAAGGTTCATTACCGTGTTCACAAGAGCCCTCCACTGGTCCCTATCCTCAGCCACATAAATCCAGTTCACACCATCTCATTCTATCTAAGATCCATTTTAATACTGTTCATCCACCTACGTCTTCAGTCTTCTTAGTGGTCTCTTTCCTTCTGGCTTTCCCACCAATATCCTATATGCATTTCCCTTCTTCCCCATTCGTGATACATGCCCTGCCCATCTCATCTTCCTTGACTTGATCATTCTAATTATACTTGGAGAAGAGTACAAGATATGAAGCTCCTCATTATGCAGTTTTCTCCAACCTCCGGTCACTTCATCTCCCTTTCAGCCAAATAATCTCCTCAGCACCCTGTTCTCAAACACCCTCAGTCTATGTTCCTCCCTGAAAGTCAGAGACCAAGTTTCATACCCATACAGAATCATGGGCGAAATTATAGTTCTGTATATTCTAATTTTTATGTTCTTGGACAGCAGAAGGAAGACAAAAGGTTCTGGACTTAATGGCAGCAAGCATTACCAGAGTTCAATCTCCTCTTAATTTCCTCCTGAAACAGGTTTTGATTTATCGTTGTACCCAAATATTTAAACTGTGCCACATTAGATATGTAACCTGTCAAACTGAAAATGCTTTCTTAAACAAATTAAGAAGTAAAAGGTAAAGAAGGTAAAGCTCTCCGTGTAACAAGCCGTGGGGTCCCATTGGGGTGTGAGACGTCGACGCTCCCCGCTTTTTCTAGACAATCGGCTCAAAGATGACGGTAAGGTTGTCAGCCTTACGCGCCGGCCGCGCTTTACTCCCCAGGAAAATTATTTAATTAATTCCTGGTACTCATTTCTGTTACAGGCTGAGTCGACCCCAGGGCCATAGTGCGGCTGGAAGGATTAGGTCAATTGAAAAAAATCCAGTGACCTCATTTGGATTTGAACCCGCAACCTTCCGACTTGTAGCATAGTGCCTCAACCAACTACGCTACTGGGTGCCCCACAAAAAGAAAAGTATATTGCCGAAATCTGAGAGAGTTTGAGAATAGGGAACAGCAGAATATTGAGGCCTGTGGAAGAGAAGGTAACAGTGGCCTGGACAGAACTGCACCCCTCGCAAAATGTTACTAGGAAAATGAAATCAAGGAGGGTGAGATAGACAGGGCATATAACTCGCATGGGAGAGAACAGAAAGGCATAAATTGTTTTGGTAGAAAAACCTGAAGAAGCGTAGTTAGGCAGGTATTTCCTCTGCGTATTGCTAACTCGATAATGTTACGGACTTCGTATAAACAATTCAAGTGGAAACACCCCCCAACAAATTATTATATAATATTATTATTTATAATTTTTATTCGTCTCCTTGATTTCCTTCAAATGTCCAAGACAGATAACAGGATGCAATAAGTGAACATTAAGAATAGTGGAGCATGCAGAATAGGAAGACACGGAATTCTGAAAATACTTCGTATGCACTCCGTTTCAGTACACATTCCTACAAGATTTAGTGGGTTTGGTAGACATAAAAACACCTATTAAATCAAAGTTAGGAATATGACATAAAAGCAACCCAAATAATGCGCCTCCTTTCTGAAACGAGGTGAAACCTACCACGAGGTAGGGAGTACAGATTTCCCATAATCAATCACTCTAAAAATTTAGAAAAGGCACAGGAACGAATTTTATATCGATTACTTATCGCAACTGCTCCACTACAGCAATTATCAATGTTATTAAGTAAGCCTGGTAGCAGACAAGGCGTCGGTAAACAATAAGACAGTCATTCTGTTTAAGTGTCTAAAGGTAGCTGATAACGCACTTTTCTGAGGACAAACAACAAAACAAACATGACGGTAGGAACTGGGAACCGAAATCCGTTCAGCTAAGTCAGTGCAGTGCAGAAACCCGTGATTCGAATCTCGGCAGGAGCAGGGATATTTCTCATCACCAAGTCGAAAGAAGTTCTGGTGTCAACCCAATATCCTATCCAATGAGTGCCCCAGTCTTTCTGCAGAGGAAAAGCGGTCGGGCATCAAGAGAATCACTCACCTTCATCCAGCACCAAGGTTAGGATCGTGTGGGGATATACTTCCACTGCCCCATACGTGATCCTCCTGTGACGCGTAGTTTATGCACACGGACAACTTTACCTTTAAAGAATGCCATATTCTGGGATGCGGCGCCGTGTAGATCTTGTGTGAACCGACGTTTCGGAGGAACGTCAGTTCACACAAGATCTACAGGGCGCCATATCCCAGAAGACTGTATTCTTCAAAGTCACCGCCGTGAAAACCTCAAATGTTACAACTTTACCTTTACCTTAATATTAATCTCTTACATGCTGACCTCGAAGTATCAGTACGCGAGTACCTAAGCTCCCTACGCCGTAGGATCCTGAGCCAGCCCAATGCACTTCCTAACACCACGCCAATTCCCCCAGTGCTATTCTTCAGTCACACCTTCAAGCCCTCAAGTGACCGTTCTGCTCACAAAAATGCCGTATGCATTCCTTGCTTGAAACCACTTTTCCAGTCCAGCATCGTAGTGTCTTAGTTCCTACTATCCTAACAGTGGCCTATATGCATTATTACTTAATTTACCGTTATCTGCATGCGTTACTTACATAAGGAGCATAAAGTGAACGCATGATACGGAGTCCGTGGCCGTCTGTTCGTTTATCCCGATGCGCAAGAGTAACATCGTTCGTTCATTGCGGTTTCTCGGTTTACGTAACATTTCCTCCAGATGCATACACAGCGCAGGGCCGCATAAATTATCAAGACAGTCTTTTCTTTGGACACTGTCCACTGTCGGGATACAATACCTTCATGACGATACAAGCCTATGGTTACAGACATTTAGAACGTCAGTGTTTGTGAATGAAGAACTCAGAAGAACTAACAGGAAGTGGTCATGGCCCATTTTAAGGTTAAACCTCGCCACTTACTTGGTGCAGCTGATAAGAAACCATGATAGCTGATTTCCGGGCCGAAAAATTACAAGAGTATAAAAACACAGTGATTGCGAAGACATGTGTTCCGAACGGAGATAAAGTAAGTGGGCTGTTCAGCACATTTCCTAAAGAGAAACTCTGCGGTCTACACAGGTATCATTAAGGTAGTGAAAACAAGAAGGTCCCGATAGCCTAGAACTAAAATTTGACGTTGAGACTAGAAATATACACAGAATTTTGGTGAAAAAAAAAACTTCTTGGAAAGCGACCAATTTAAAGATTCAAACAGAAATGGAACTTGGGTAAATATTCGTATGATGTGAACATGGGAAGCTGGTAGATCCGTCCAATGCTGGACTTTCGGTTTCTGTTATCAGAGCTAACTAAGTAAGCAAAGTCACCATATACAGTGTCCCACGAAACAGCTGCCATGATATTATTTCGCTTATTTTGAGTGAAAATATGGCAACACTTGTTCGATTATCAACCGATTGTGGCGCTACTGCTGGAAACTGGGGAAAAGGAGAAAACGCAGAGTAACACAGTTTCATTCGGTTATCTTATCAATTAAATACCACTTTTAATTTATTAGTTATGTAACAGTTAGCACTTAACAGCAAACTACTATCTGAATTCTCTACAGAACAAACTATCAATTCTTTTAGAAAATACTCCTTTTCCGGGCGTTCTACTTCATTTCGGCGGACAAGCAATAAAATCCTTCATTCACTATTATGAATGTTGTATTTGTCGTGGAGGACCAAAAGTCTGACCTTCCCAGTCACCAGTCCTCATTCTCCTTTGTTTTCTTCTGTGGCTATAGGAGAGCGTTGGGTTATCAAGAGTAATTGCAGGCAAACGGTAAACTCCTGCGGCAGGTCATGAATGTTGTTGCTCGCATATGGAACTCTGAGGGCATATGAAAGACAGTAACTTCTATTCTAAAGCCAGCAAGACTGTACACACGCAATGCATGCAACATCGGGTGCAGTAATTAGCACAGGTAACTAATACAATTAAACTGATATGTAGCTCATAATATAGCCAAATAAAATTTTTTGTCCATCAGCGAATTTATTCCCCCCCCCCCCCCCCATTTTGCAACATTATAGTCCACAACGAATGAAAATCGGTCCCATATCCACATAAAACCTTCACTCAAAACAACCAAATCAATAACAGCCTGCAGTTAGAAGATTCGTGGCATGTTCTGTCTAGGTAAAATTAAATTTTAAATGTTGCTTGGGAATGGTCTCCTTGCTACAGGGCACGGCCTTTTAAGGAAACACGAAGACCTAAAAGTCACATGAATGTAAATAACCGGCATTGAGAAAGTCAGCTGTTGAAACTGCAAAAGAACGCGTTCACTGCACAACAAGCCTATGTTGAGCAAATAATGAAGTGATGTTCTACCACTAAACAACAAAATTAAACAACGCCAATGTAGCAATATCGTAAGACTCAACAGCCATAATACCAAAGGCAGCCAACGGACATCACGATGATGTCCATAACATATATTTTGATGTTACCGTCCCATCCCCTTCTCGGTCTTCCAAGAGGGCGTTTCCCAAGAGACATCCCCGCAAAAATTCTACATGCATTCCTTCTTTCCCCCATCCTAGTCACCGCCCATCATATCCAAACTGTGCGATTTGTATAAATTAGGAAGATCCTCGTTATCAAAGGGGTGCGCGATAGCGTAGTTGGTTGAGGCACTATGCTACAAGCCGGAATGTCGCGGGCTCGAGTCCCGATGAGGTGGCCCTGGCCCTGGGGTCGACTCAGCCTCTAACAGAAATGAGTACCAGGAATATTCCTGGACGCGTTAGGGAAAATGTGGGAACCTCGACGTCTCACAATCCTACGGGCCTTCACGGTCTGTTTCAGGGATAGCTTTAAATTTTACAGTATGGCATGCCAGTTTAGTTAAGTACTGTTTTCTCCTTTTCATATAATGGCACATTGCACCCAGGGCAATACCATTCCTTGACTTTAATCATCGATATATCAATATAAATAGATCGAAGACTGTACTTGCGTTGAAACTTGACACCACTAGGTTTCCTTATATCAGACATACATTTAATCGGAAGAATTTCCTGTCGAGGGATACGGGTCACTCTCTATACAGGATACTGAGACGTCAATAAACATCAAATGTTCGGTGAAATCACTGATATTAAGGCGATCTTCAGTCAATGTTTTCTATGCGAACTGGATTATTGTAATTAGTAACGATCACTTTATAACAAATCAAATCAGACTTAAAACGCTACAAGATTTGAGACTCTAACGGCGGTGGTTATGAAGGATTTTATCTTGTGGGATATAGCGCCCTTCAGTTCGTTGAAAGTCACGCCTGTATCTTGCTTGGCTTACTCTTCAACACCGAAGGTGGAGGCGACATGTTCCTATGAAATTACGGTTGACATCCAAAGCACTACATGGCTTTATTTCCCAGAAGATAAAACTCTTTAGCAACAGATAATTTTTGTACGAAGTTCTTATTTCCTCCTAGACCTGTGTTTATCAATAGGATGTTTTAAAGTTCGTACTTCAAACTTGTCACGAAGCCCAAAATCTCTTCCTGCCGCCCAATGAAACCATGGCAAAAGAACAGTAGTTACAAATATAGTAACATGCCCTTCTACCAGCGAAGCTAGAGTTCAATATACGCTGATGCAACGTTAAACAGACACGACGAAAACTTATTCCTTCAGACGCTGAAGTCCTCATTATATGCAGTGAATATATTATTCTTCTTCTTGTTCCTCTTCAACTTTTACGGATTAGGCCCTGCGGCATGATTCAATACAGAATTTAATACTGGAACTATGAATCCGTTCAATACATTTTGGATGACTTCTTGTATGGAGAATCAGCCCATCGCGGGGCTTTACATACATTGGACAACTCAAAGAGAGGAACGGCGGACAAGCAACCATGTCCTTAGTAGGACTCAAACCTGTGATCCCAGCGTTCGAGCGGTCGAAGACCACGTGCACCTGAATGGACAAGCTTAAGGCAGCAGTATGGTCTCTAACCTGTGATACGTGGAAGACTGACACATTTCCTATCCATATATAGTAAAGGTGTAACTCATTACAAATTGGTGACAATCACGCCGAAATTTTACTTCATTCGTAGTGATAAATATCTTGCTAACCAACGAGCAGGTCCAGCATCGCTGGAAAACGGACGCGTCAATCGACACTACCCTGCATAAGCTCAATCAAACGCCGAGAAACGTATGAAAGCAGAGATCGGTACAATAAAACCCCTAGCATTACAAATATCAAGTTTCAACGGGCTAACATAAAATCTCCACACAACCTGATTCTAATTCTGTTCAATCCAATTCGCACTACCCAAATATATTCCTTTAAGATCCAGATTCGCGGTTATAATACGTCAAACCAACTAATCAACAGACTCACGTAGGCATAACAAACAACTCAAGACACACGGCAGTCTGGCGTATATTCAGAAGGTGCCCGGTTCGAATCTCGACTGGAATCAAATCATCCTACCACCGGACTCCACTTAATACGCTCCGCTATTGGCTGCGACACTAAAAATCATAAATAAATACAATTTCAATACGATAGCGCAGTCGATATAGCGACTGGCTACGGGTCAGAGTTTGAGTCCCGGTGGAGTAAAAAATTTTCACTTCTCCATGTGATCCAGATCTGGGGCCCACCCACCCTCAAATCCAACGGGTACCGGGAGCTCTTTCCCGTGGGTAAAGAGGCCGGGGCGTGAAGCTGACCATTCACCTCCAACTAGTGTCGAGGTCAAGAAAATGTGCATCTATACATCCACTCCCCCGTTCGTCTTCATGGCGTAGTGATTAATTAGTTAAGCACAGGGACAATTCTACCTGTACACATAATTAATGGCCCAACGCCACTAAAACACAAACACGTCATCACACCGTATCCTATGCCGGCGGTACATATTCAAACTGTGGTCTTCTGCTAATATATTGGGTTTCTGGACTTTATCCATCGTCCTGGGTTTTAAGATAACTAATAAAAGCACGACGTTTCGGAAACTGGATCTGTTTCCGTCCTCAGGTGAAGGAAAACACCTATTCTGTTGGGTCCGTTAGAAAGAGCTAGCCTCAATCACTGGACAAACCGATGTCACAAAACATGAAGATTATAAACACCTGAGACCAGGCTAAGTCCATGAGAGCTAATAAGAAAAATATTCATAACAAACTGTTGCAAACACATACAAGCGTGGAACTAGGATAGATAGATCTGTAGAAATTTATGCCATGAAACCAAACTCATAACCAAGTCCATGACCCCACGGCATGGAATAGAAAGAAGAACTAGTAACAAAAAGTAATAGTGTCTAACTAGCGTCAACAATTGTCATTTGTTATGAATATTTTTCTTATTAGCTCTCATGGACTTAGCCTGGACTCAGGTGTTTATAATCTTCATGTTTTGTGACATCGGTTTGTCCAGTGATTGAGGCTAGCTCTTTCTAACGGACCCAACAGAATAGGTGTTTTCCTTCACCTGAGGACGGAAACAGATCCAGTTTCCGAAACGTCGTGTTTTTATTAGTTATCTTAAAAACCAGGACGATGGATAAAGTCCAAAAACCCAATATATCAGTGTGTTATACACCATCGTCAGAATCCTATAGTAACTACATGTGGTCTTCTGGATTACAACAGCATGCAGTCTAGTAGGTGGAACCAGCTGCTCCGTCTTCAGGGCATATGGAGGAGGCATGTTCCGGAAGAACGTACCTGTGCCAACTGCGTACATCCGTACAATGGTCCGTAGGGGTCACTGGTTGAGAAGCGCCTCAGTACTACGGTACTAGTCCTCAGTGAACGGTCACGGTAAGGAATGAATACTGGACTAGGCATCATGAGTCCGAGACTCAACTAACAGTCTGTATGATGAGACACAAATGCTGGTCCTATCTGAAAGAGATCCTAACGTACTGACTGTATCGCAGAACGTTTTTAAACATAAGCTATGGGCCAACATGAGAACCTACATCTTACACCATGTACCATTCCACTGCAATGTACATTTTTGAGAAAACTAACAGAGGTGTTTTTCATAATCATGTAGAGCACGGCTTTACATTCGATTAACAGCTTTTGGTGTAGATCTAACTATAACAAATTTTATCGCATTGCAACCAACAGTTTATGAGATGAAGCAAGAAGAGGGACATTTAGGTCTATTGTTCCTTACGTGTTTGTTTCACGCGATTCACTTTACGTAACACATACGGTAACCATCCATAGGGCCTACCCGCTATTTAAGTTCGTAAACAATCGTTTTGCCAATGTCTGATAAGTTATTACAACACTGATAACAGCAGAGCATGTCTGGTCTCTTATCGCTCGTAAACTGTCTCAATACAGCAACCTCTTGGCTTCTTTCGTATTTCATAGACTAGGGTCCACTTCGAAACTGGAAAATCTGCTCCTTAGTTTCCTTCAATCCTAATCCAAGAGTAACAAAAGACAAAAACTGTTCCTTGTTTATTTCCAAATTATATTCCATTCTATTCACAGCATTAGTAGCAGGTTTGTTTTCCCTAGACAAGTATCCAGGAGGTAACCGTTTCGAATCACGACTTGGATGCCGGCTATCCGGAGGTTTGCGGCAGCTTCCTTCAGTTCCTCCAGGAAATGCTGGGTCAGCCCTTAAAACAGACGGGAGACCGCTTCCTTATACGTCCTCTCATAATCATTTCTGATTGGATGATACGCATAAAGTGTCGTCCAATAGAGTGAAATACGAACATAGCCCTAACCGGTCCGGCTCCGATCAGGTTAAGGTGGAGGCAACTCTGTGAACTTGTGTTCCGTAGGTGCCCACTTCTAATACTGACCACACTCTACCGGTCATCCTGAAGAGGTTAGTTATTTCCTCCAGCTTCTTCAGTCACCCTGAGGAGGTTAGTGGTTTTCTCCAGCTGCTTCAGTCATCCTAGGGGGTTAGTGATTGTCTCCAGCTTCTTCAGTCACCCTGAGGAGGTTAGTGGTTTTCTCCAGCTGCTTCAGTCATCCTAGGGGGTTAGTGATTGTCTCCAGCTTCTTCAGTCACCCTGAGGAGGTTAGTGGTTTTCTCCAGCTGCTTCAGTCATCCTAGGGGGTTAGTGATTGTCTCCAGCTTCTTCAGTCACCCTGAGGAGGTTAGTGGTTTTCTCCAGCTGCTTCAGTCATCCTAGGGGGTTAGTGATTGTCTCCAGCTTCTTCAGTCACCCTGAGGAGGTTAGTGGTTTTCTCCAGCTGCTTCAGTCATCCTAGGGGGTTAGTGATTGTCTCCAGCTTCTTCAGTCACCCTGAGGAGGTTAGTGGTTTTCTCCAGCTGCTTCAGTCATCCTAGGGGGTTAGTGATTGTCTCCAGCTTCTTCAGTCACCCTGAGGAGGTTAGTGGTTTTCTCCAGCTGCTTCAGTCATCCTAGGGGGTTAGTGATTGTCTCCAGCTTCTTCAGTCACCCTGAGGAGGTTAGTGGTTTTCTCCAGCTGCTTCAGTCATCCTAGGGGGTTAGTGATTGTCTCCAGCTTCTTCAGTCACCCTGAGGAGGTTAGTGGTTTTCTCCAGCTGCTTCAGTCATCCTAGGGGGTTAGTGATTGTCTCCAGCTTCTTCAGTCACCCTGAGGAGGTTAGTGGTTTTCTCCAGCTGCTTCAGTCATCCTAGGGGGTTAGTGATTGTCTCCAGCTTCTTCAGTCACCCTGAGGAGGTTAGTGGTTTTCTCCAGCTGCTTCAGTCATCCTAGGGGGTTAGTGATTGTCTCCAGCTTCTTCAGTCACCCTGAGGAGGTTAGTGGTTTTCTCCAGCTGCTTCAGTCATCCTAGGGGGTTAGTGATTGTCTCCAGCTTCTTCAGTCACCCTGAGGAGGTTAGTGGTTTTCTCCAGCTGCTTCAGTCATCCTAGGGGGTTAGTGATTGTCTCCAGCTTCTTCAGTCACCCTGAGGAGGTTAGTGGTTTTCTCCAGCTGCTTCAGTCATCCTAGGGGGTTAGTGATTGTCTCCAGCTTCTTCAGTCACCCTGAGGAGGTTAGTGGTTTTCTCCAGCTGCTTCAGTCATCCTAGGGGGTTAGTGATTGTCTCCAGCTTCTTCAGTCACCCTGAGGAGGTTAGTGGTTTTCTCCAGCTGCTTCAGTCATCCTAGGGGGTTAGTGATTGTCTCCAGCTTCTTCAGTCACCCTGAGGAGGTTAGTGGTTTTCTCCAGCTGCTTCAGTCATCCTAGGGGGTTAGTGATTGTCTCCAGCTTCTTCAGTCACCCTGAGGAGGTTAGTGGTTTTCTCCAGCTGCTTCAGTCATCCTAGGGGGTTAGTGATTGTCTCCAGCTTCTTCAGTCACCCTGAGGAGGTTAGTGGTTTTCTCCAGCTGCTTCAGTCATCCTAGGGGGTTAGTGATTGTCTCCAGCTTCTTCAGTCACCCTGAGGAGGTTAGTGGTTTTCTCCAGCTGCTTCAGTCATCCTAGGGGGTTAGTGATTGTCTCCAGCTTCTTCAGTCACCCTGAGGAGGTTAGTGGTTTTCTCCAGCTGCTTCAGTCATCCTAGGGGGTTAGTGATTGTCTCCAGCTTCTTCAGTCACCCTGAGGAGGTTAGTGGTTTTCTCCAGCTGCTTCAGTCATCCTAGGGGGTTAGTGATTGTCTCCAGCTTCTTCAGTCACCCTGAGGAGGTTAGTGGTTTTCTCCAGCTGCTTCAGTCATCCTAGGGGGTTAGTGATTGTCTCCAGCTTCTTCAGTCACCCTGAGGAGGTTAGTGGTTTTCTCCAGCTGCTTCAGTCATCCTAGGGGGTTAGTGATTGTCTCCAGCTTCTTCAGTCATCCTAAGGAGGTTAGCAGTTTTCTCCAGCTTCTTCAGTCATCCTGAGGAGGTTAGTGGTTTTCCCCAGCTTCTTCAAACACATGTTGCGTGCCTTCGGATAGGCCATGACCGCTCCATTCCCAACTCTTACTTACTCATCATCCAATCATGTAAGCCAAATCAGCGTTCTACGGTTCTACACAAATCGGTCCGATTTCGCAGAAAAAAGAAACAGAAGCTCCAAACGAAACAAGTCTTCAAGGTGTTCGCTTCTTCCAAGAAACTACAATTGAGTCCCAGTCACACGTATACTGGCGTTCTATGTAGACTGCGCCGTGGATCATGGATTCACACTTCTACGTAGGAGTGTAATTTCCATATACACCCTAATGACACGATAACAGGGATCGCTTTAATGTTGGGACCTGATATTCGGGGATGATATGATAACAACAAAGATTCCCAGTCTGTCGGTGCAACAATGTAATCTCCGAAACTAATGGACGGATTTGTATGTAATATGAAACTGCAGTTTAACATAAAAGCTGTTGGGAGAAATTCATTTTGGTCCGTGTGCGGGCCCAACGAAACCCCTACATCGTATGAATCTCAAATCGAACTTCCAGTTTTCTCTAAAAACAAGCTCCTGTTACTAAAGACTATAGGCTAATACATACGCTTAATTTAAGTATGATCTTCAACTTTCATTTGAAATACGTTTCTATTTGAGGTGTATTTAACAAAACACAGAAATAATACACGACTCCGTGCTATGTACTATTTGTAGTGTGATTAGATTTGAAATAAATTTGTATTTGAACACCAGTAACATATCTATAATGTATGGTAAAGTGCTTAACTAATTAAGCACTACGCCATAAAAGCGTATGGGGGAGTGGATATGTAGATCCACATTTTCTTGGTCTCGGCTCTAGTTGGAGGCGAGTGGTCAGCTTCACGCCCCGGCCGCTTTACCCAAGTGGGAAAGAGTCCCCGGTACCCACTGCATATGAGGTTTGGGTAGACCCCAGAGCCGGCCAGGACGACGCGGAGTAGAGAAAATTCTTGATCCTACGGGACTCGAACTCCGACCCCTCGGTCATTCAGCCCGTAGTCAGTAGCTATACCGGCTACGCCATCCCGGCTCCTAACAACATATCTGCACCTGTGATAAATGAACACCAAGGCCAATGCTGTACGTGGATTAAAAATAAAACCCATTTCAGAAATATGTACCTATTTCGAACTGTGATCTGCTTGGTCACAATTGTGTTACTCTCACAATCAGCCTCCCACGCTGCTACGATCTTGGCGGCTGTAGCTCGAAGCAGGCCACGGATATGCGTAGTAATTAACCTTATTAAACTGTAATATATGCACCACGATATCACAAGAGTGACAGGAAAAAAATCTCATGTTGTAATTATTATACACAAGTCAGCTGTACACACGCTGTTAACAGTTACAATTGCACTCTGAGTACAAGCCCAAAACTAGCTTCTGTGGCAGACACGTTCCCTTACGGCCCCGAGAATGATATTGGCACCAGAAGCCTCAAGTAAAAATGTAATTCAGACTCTTCAGACTTGACTAGGAGAGCAAATAAAATAGAAGTGTGATAAGATAAAGTACGAAGAACAGTGTGTGTTCAGTTTCATCTGAAGTTCTCCCATATGGGACGCAGTCCAACATGTATCAAACACTTTACTTCTGCGTCGGTGACAGGCAACAATCGATGGTGCCCGAACTGAAGATAGGCCTACTAGTATGAGATAATTTTATTTGTGAATCGTCCACTTTCTGGATAATATGCTGTATGCATATGTCCGTCTTCTGGCAGCAGAAACTTGGGTCCCATTACACAACAGTATTCCTGGCAGGGTAGGTGGAGGCGTCAGCAGAAGCTGATGTCAGTAGGGAGTATACTGTCAGATATGTAATTCAGAAGTTGATTGACTGTATATGTCAGGATTTTCCGTAATGACGTTGGGTTTATCCCGCCTACTGCACTTAAAACCACTGACATTAAAATGACTGTTAGGGCCACAGAGTACTCTTATTAAGTACGAAATTAGCATCATACTTGCATTTTTTATGTTATTAACAGTAAGCAATTCGTTCTTCTGACTCCTTCTATTACTCCTGGGAATTATCAGTATAGCGCAGCAGCTCCTGTTTTCAACAGGAAGGAAGGGGGTGGGGGGGTGTTATGGACATGCAGGTGTATATTCTGTTGCTGCTGCCACTAATGGCTTCACAGCTCAGTTTGGGCCCTGGTCATTTCCAAGAAATTTTTGCATTCTCCCTTGTCAAACACCCTTTGATTCCATCCTCTCACACTAAGCACATTCTATTTCATCCATCCGAGTTTTCGTCTTCCAGCTCTTCTGCACCCATCTGGTTTCAGGAGGGCGAGATTTTAATATCATTCGGAAAACATGACCTGCCCAACATAGCCTACATTTCAGCCTACTTTGCTTACTTCGAAAAACTAAAAGGAGGCTTACGGGGTCACTTTGCTGTCGGCATGACTGCCTGTGACCCCTTCCAAAATTTTATTGGCATGTACTTATTCTCTTCGATATCTCGTTATGCTGAGGGTTCGCGATACAGGCCTTGTAGACGGCGTTATAAATGGGCCATCGGTAACTTACGAGAAACGGTTGGGAAAGCGATTATGGACTTTTTTTTAATTGCTAGTGGGGTGGGACTAAGTCCCTTGTACTGCGGCCACTACTGGTCTATTGTACCAGCCCCAGATGATAGGTGAGGGTGATTGTGGAGCAACTGGTGGAATGAAGATTGGCAGGGGAAACCGAAGTACTCGGAGAAAACCTGCCCCAGCGCCACTTTGTCCACCACAAATCCCACTTGACCAGACCCGGGATCGGATTATCGACCTTACACTGCGTAAGAATATCTACTTTTGTGGGGGGAAAAAAATGTAACAAACTGATTTATTTGATCGGCGGCTGAAGATACAATCGGCAATCTTCCAGTAACCTTCAGTCGACGCTGCAGCGCGGAATCCAAAGGGCTGTATCTCTTACCGGAAAACGATTGGTAATCAAGAAACATTACATGTTCTTTAATCACCCACGAGCAAGTTAAAGTGGTTATGATCTGTGAGATATTACTTCTATGAAATAACATAGAGAAGCTTGAAAACAAAGAGCTCAAGCAAATATTTGTGACCAAGAGGGATAAAGTAGATGCAAAATTTAGGAAATTCCATAAAGAGGAACTTTGCGAAATCACCTAGTACTGTTTGCGTAATGAAATCTAGGAGAGCACAAGGGACTGGAAGAGGAGCTAGGATTGGTTGGGGGCAAGGAATGCGTATAGAATTTAAGCAATAAAATCTCGAAGGCCGAGAAGAAGAGAGAAATTTAACATTAACATAGAGGATAGGCGAGGATGATAGATGAACTGGCAATGGGCCGCGTCCAGCTACAGACTACCGGGCTTTTCTATGGGAGTTAACTGCGAAGGTATCTTTATTAGGAATTTCAGACCAACTATTAAGTATAACGTTTTTTAAGAAAGCAGCCTTCTGGGATGTGGCACCGTGTAGATGTGGTGTTAACCGACGTTTCGGAGGAACGTATCGCCTCAATCTTCAGGGTAGAAGGAAAAATAAAAAATCCGCAAGCGAAGAGACAGTGAGAACAAGTGCAGGCAGAGTAATGTTGGAATTGCACCTGTTCTCACTGTCTCTTCGCTTGCGGATTTTCTTATTTTTCCTTCTACCCTGAAGATGGAGGCGATACGTTCCTCCAAAACGTCGGTTAACACCACATATACACGGTGCTACATCCCAGAAGACTGCTTTCTTCATAGTCACCGCCGTGAAAACCTCAAATCTTATATCGTTTTTATTTTGCATTTTCTAAAAACACATCTATGGACATTTTTTACTAAAATATTTGTTATAAATTATCTCTAAGGTTACTGAATAACTAAAAATACTGAATGTCTCTTGGAACATACATTTATTTAGCTTCTTTAATATCCAAATGTTAAAGTTCACGTCTTGCATAATAAATAAGAGTGAAATTGTATTATATTTTGAAGATTATCCACAATGACAGTCTGTGGATCATGGATACAGTCTCGAAAATCTTACCAGTCGGCGGACTAAAAGTTTCGAGATCAACGGTAGGCCTACACAAATTTCTTTGCACTTTCAAAACTGCATACCGCTCTCCTTACATGCCCTTTCAACAGATAGACTATTAGTTTCCCGTGACTCGATATGACTATTTGCCCTTAAAACATAAGTAGCAGCTCCTGTTATGCAAGAAAGGAAATAATCGAGTGTAGGGTTCCCAGGCAGTTATTTCGCTAAGAATAAACGCGGTACAGGCAAGTCTGCTGGTGCAGACCACGTGCCCCTGTAGCCTTCTACAGAGAACCACACCAAGCATCAGCCAGCCAATAAGAAGCACGAGGTTGGTCTTCATCTCGTGACACACTTTGGCAACTCTTCATTGTACACGGTGCAAGGGAATTCGAGCAGCGCCAGGAAGTGCTCTAGCCAAACGCATGTATTACAGTATATCCTGCTTGAATGACGTCATTACGGCTCTTCATTACACACAACGGTAACATTCAGTGACGACAAATGGTATCATGTACGTACATATGCGTACGAGTGTGTATACCGAAAGCAGCGACATAGTACAGTATACTCGCGAAGTAAAAAAAGGTAAACTTATCCTTATAGCAGGCCATGAAGGCCCATAGGGTTGTGAGACATCGAAGCTCCCACATTTTCTCTATACAATCTGCTCACAAATGGCGGTAAGGTTGTCAGGCTTACACGCCAGCCACCCTTTACTCGCCAGGAAGATTCCTGGTACTCATTTCTGTTAGAGGCTGAGTCACCCTCAGGGCCATAGTGCGGCTGGAAGGATTAGGTGAACTGAAGAATAAAAAATCCACCTCATCGGGACTCGAACCCGCGACCCTCGGGCTTGTAGCACAGTGCCTTAACCAACTACGCCATCGCGTTCTCGTGAAGTACCAGTTCGAATTTCGGTCAGGGTTACGGGCTACATTGCCGGGTGTGATGTGGGACTCCCTCAGTTCCTCCATGAGAACGCTGTCATATTACGTCAAATTTACCACGATCGCACCCTTTATGTTTCCCAGTTCAACACACAGACGAATTCGCATGTCCGGTATTAAATGACCTACGTGGTTGATACGGTAACGTTAAATATCCTACGAACAGGCTCAATTAGACAGTCATAAGCACATTTTTCATATTAAGAGATTTTTCTAAAAACCTGATAATTTATTTAAAAATAAGCACGCATCTGAATATTAAATCTACCTCCCGGTTCATCACACCCCACATAACAGAGACACTCTGTACTTGGTTCCGACAACCCCGGACCAGATGTATCGTGAAATAGGCCACTGCATTAAAAAAGACGTAAAATGTCATCTAACTACATCCGGCCTGGATGTTCTAAGGCATGTACTGTCTTCGCTCGCTTGGAAACTGGGATCATGGGTTCGAATCCCGCTCAGGGCATGGATGTTTAGTGTGTGTGTGCGTTTTTCTGTGTTTGTGTACAGGTAGTGACATTGCGACGAGCTGATCACCCGCTGATCTTATGTCTAAGATCTAGAAAAACCGAAATGAACGGAGAAGTTCATGGAGGTAGGCCTAGGCCCACTGGGGCTGTAGTGCCAAGGAAAAATAAAAACTACATCCAGTCAGATGGTAATTTACGAGTACTTTAGCATAGCATTTCGGAAAAACGAACCCTATCAAAATGGGCCACTGCAATTCTTCCATTTTTTTTTCTTAAAGGAAAAGCGAAGTTCATTAACCATATCGGCATGACTTACAAAGTCTCTGGCCACATTTAACAGAACATCGCACATATCCATTTGACTTAACAAAAAGATCAGATCTACTGTCTTCCGGCGTATGACGCCATGTAGTTTTGTTGATGGGTGGACTGTTGTCCACATGCACACAACCTATTCCACAACTATACAACTTAAGTATGAAACGGTTTCTTTGCCTATATTACAAAAATTTAAAATGTCCCACACAAAACAAGAAAAAACGTTACCTAACTTCTGAATTACAAACTTTACCAATTTTATAGATTAATAATATTATTAGGTGAGCCGGAATAGCGCAGTTGGTATAGCGTCTAGCTACGGGCTGGATTTCGAGTCCCGGTAGGGTCAGAATTTTCTCTTCTCCATATCGTCCAGACTGGCTCTGAGGCCCATCCAGCCTCCTATCCAATGGGTACCGAGGGCTCTTTCCCCGGGAGTAAAGCGGCAGGGGTGTAAAACTGACCACTCACCTCCAGCTAGTGCCGAGGTCAAGAAAACGTAGATCTATACATCCACTCCTCCATACGCCTTTACGGTGTAGTCCTCAATTAGTTAAGCACAGAGACAACTTTACCTTAATAATATTATTAGAGCTTTATACGTCAACATAAAGATGGCGTCGCAATAACGCATGCATAACAGCGTGGCCGTAACTTTTCAGCGCTTGCGCAGTTCAACCTCAAGGGCAAACATAGGCCGTCACATTTCTAGCGCTTGCGCAACTAAGTCTCCCAAGAAACCACGCAAATGCGGGTTTATATAAGTATAAATTGTCTCAGTCTGTCATTGATGTTATACAGAACTGGAAACTGATTAATAACTCGCTACATACAAATAGAAACAAGGTACTCTGTATCTAATTTCGCCACAATAAACACTGGCAGTGTCCACTGATCATGGCCATCAGCATGCTTGTAGAAAACAGCCAAGTCATCACCAACATCGCTTTAAATACTGCGCGTGTCAGCTGTTTATCGTCATGTTTGCCGGATGAAAAGAAACTAGAAATACAAAACGGCAATAAAAATCTATCAAATAAACCATATTATAGTGACTACCCCTTAAATTGTTAAACTTTCCGCGTGTCAGCTGTTTATCGTCATGTTTACCGAATGAAGGGAAACGAGAACTACAAAACGGCAACAAACATCTATCAAATAAGCCATATTACAGTGATCAACCCTAAGCTGTTAAAACTCTCCGCGTGTCAGCTGTTTGTCATGGTTCCCTGCACAAAACGAATATAAGTAACTTCGGCGGTACCTGCCTGAACGTATGTTTCCTTCCAGAAATAGGGAATGATATTAAATACGGTACAGGGAGTTCACATACAAACTATAGGCAAACTTCTTCAATTCTGGTTCATATCGATCCCCATATAACGACTAGAGTGTCTGCCTTTAACCAGCTTTCCGTACAGAAGAAATTTGAAGCAGAAAATATTGCTCTAACCAAGGCCTACAACTTTTATTTAAAGCATTTCGATGTGGCGATATTTAACGAAATACACAGACAAATAATTTCCATCTGTAGTGTGTGACATTTACACTGTGACTAACTACTCAATAAATAAACACTAATGCCAAACGAGTACACGAGACAGCAGGAATTACGCTCTACAGTTTAAAATTCACCACGAGTCCACACGAACAGATTTATTCATTTATTTTCATGCTGAGCTATATGTGCATTACTGTCCATCAAGCCATTAATTTTACCGGCCTAAACACGATCAGCGTTCGTATAAACGTAATATCAAAGTATAACGAAAGAACATCTGTATCAGGCCAGCAAGACCTGTTTATTCCTTCAACCTCATAATTTACTAATAGTGTAGGCTATTCGCTACACAAGTAATCGATTCTGTGCCCATTTATAAGCATGTTCTGGATTCAGAGAGGGATCAGACCTACAAACTCACAACCAAATGCCAAAGGTTGCTTCCCTACAGATCAATACCATGTGTCATCGCCCGGTCTTACTTCAGTGCAGACAACCATACTCTTTATTTCGTGATGCTTGGTTCTTCTTTCATTGTGACATGAAGGACTTGGCCATCTCGAAGCCAGAAGCGTGATTAATGACATGGAATATTGCAAACATAAATAAGGGGTGTAAAAAATAAAAAAAAGGGAAGAAAAGCCCGGGAAATCACCCCCTACCGCCAGTCTGACGCGGGAATACCCCCACCCACCGCACCCCACACACACACACACACATACTGTCTCTGCAATTCAGTGGCAGGCCGATAAGGTGTTCCGAAACATGGCAACAAGAAAACGGTTGCTATCAAACTGCATTCACCACAGGAATAAAGGAAGACCATAAACGTTTAGGAGTATATATTAAAGATATCATAAAATGTTCGTGCAGGTTGATGTAGCGGTAACGCTCTACACTTGAATTCGGGAAGTACCCAGTTCGGATCTCAGCCGTGTCCATAAGTGGTGTACTCCATCCCGATTTTTCGATTATAAGCAATTCTCAGCGCTGTTATGCATGCTATATGTCCCACCCATCTAATCTTCCTTGACTTGTAAAAATTTTTGGTGAAGAATTGAAATTATAACCTCTTCGTTATGCAGATGTGAAACAATGGGCCTACAGGCAATAAATCAGTTATCTGGTATGAGTAAGGAGGAGGAACACGATAGTGGTAAATTTAGTGGGCAAAAAAGATTGTTGAAGAAAGCAGTCTTCTGGGATTTGGCACCGTGTATATGTGGTGTTAACCGACGTTTCGGAGGAACGTATCGCCTCCATCTTCAGGGTAGAAGGGAAAAATATAAGAAATCCGCAAGCGAAGAGACCGTAAGAACCGGTAAAAGCACTGCTTCGCTCGCGGATTTCTTATATTTTTCCTTCTACCCTGAAGATGGAGGCGATACGTTCCTCCGAAACGTCGGTTAACACCACATATACACGGTGCCAAATCCCAGAAGACTGCTTTCTTCATAGTCACCGCCGTGAAAGCCTCAAATCTTACAAAAAAGATTGTTACTGTTCCGTAGGAAACCTGCGGATGCTAACACAGTGTATCCCCTTTATCGTACGCTCAGACAAAAAGCAGAAATTATATTAAAGTAGGATGGTTTACTCATTCAGAAGTCGTGAATCAATTGACAATTACAGTGACGTACACATATCGATGAGCTGTAAACACGCTGATCGGGTCACTTGTGCGATCTCAGGTCGCCAGAGAGCGTCCATTTGTTAGTTACATCAGGCTAGCAGAACATGTGATCTATACATTCCTTTCATAACAAGTCACTTAAAAGAAAAAAAAAAGTAATTTTCCCTAGTCTCTTCCACTGGTACAAGAGTCCGCGAGATCACCTCCTGCCGCCAGTCGTGACGGCCAACCCCTAACACTGTAACTGTCTAGACAATTTACTGGCAGACTTATACCGTAATCCCAGCCACTGAAACCCACTTATAATGAAAGGAAGACTTTCAAATGAGTTCCTTGAGATTTTGCATACTTTACTGGTCTCTACAGCCACTTACTGCAGTTACANCGGGGTCCACTCAGCCTCGTGAGGATAATTGAGGAGTTATTTCAAGGAAGTAGCGGCTCCGGTCTAAAAAAACCGAGATTACCGGCCGTAGGGATCCGTTGCGCTCACCACGCGACACCCTCTATCCGCTAAGTTGGCACTAACTTCGCCGACAAGTGGTGGTCGCTCGGTCGGTATAGTTCGCTTACGGACTACAGGCCACGGAGTTTTCTTTTTTGTTTGTATTATTAGTGTGGCGAGACTGAGTCCAACTGGTACTGCGGCCACTACTGGCCTATTGTACCAGCCCTAGATGATATATGATGGTGATTGTAGAGCAACTGGCGGAATGAAGATTGGCAGGGGAAACCGAAGTACTCGAAGAAAACCTGTCCCAGTGCAACTCTGTCCACCACATATCCCACATGACCTGACACGGGCTCGAATCCGAGCCGCCGCGGTGGGAAGCCAGCGACTTACCGCCTGAGCTATGGCACGGTCCTAACTCATACGTAACTCCTTACAACTAAGTATCCGCACAAGTAACATCAATATTCCTTTCCTTCCATCAATTCTTACATTCCACACTTCTGAGATCATTAAACACGATGCTAGGGCCATGAAGCTGACCACTCACCTCCAACTAGTGCCAAAATCAAGAAAATGTGGATCTATACATCCACTCCCCCATATGTCTTCATGGCGTAATGCATAATTAGTTAAGCATAGGGACAGCTTTGCCTTCTTTCCTTTTGCCAGATGATTAAAATATGAATTCAGGCAGATGAGTTACTTCTGAAGTTAGCGGCCTCCGTAGTCTAGGGGTAACGTTCCCACCTCATGACTCAAGGTACGCGGGTTCAAACCCGGCGAAGGTCGTGGAATTTTTAAACGGCGGAAAAATTCAGGGAACAAGTCCTCCGGGAGGGACTTTAAGCCGTGGGTCCCGTGTCGTAGATTCAAGGCACGTAAAAGAACCTCATGTCTCAAGGAGACGTCTGAGCCAAATTGAAGACATTTCCCGCCCAACAATAGTCTCTAACACCTCTGGTAGATGGGGGAAGCATGTAGAAACCGGACTGATGGCACGCACCAGTACCGGTAGGGTATAGAGACTCATAGAATATCACAGGGGGGCGTACAATAGATCAAACTGGTCGCGGTGCCTGGGGAAACCCACCCCCTCCAATAATAATAATAATAATAATAATAATACCTCTGAAGTTAGGCCGCGCTATAGCTCAAGCGGTTAGCCGCTGGCTTCCCACCGCGGCGGCCCGGGTTCGATCCCGGGGTCTGGTCAAGTGGGATTTGTGGTGGACAAAATGGCCCTGGGGCATTTTCTGCGAGTACTTCGGTTTCCCCTACCAATCTTCATTCCACCAAATGCTCCACAATCACCCTCACCTATCATCTGGGGGCGGTACGATAGGCCAGAAGTGGCCGCAGTACAAGGGACTTAGTCCCACCCCACTAGCAATAAAAAAAATACCTCTGAAGTGCTTCTAGCCCACTTTCCTTATTTAACCGTTAGTTTGACAAAATTAAAATCTGTGCCATGCCGATACATCTTACAGTTCTAATTATCTGACCTGCCCTTTAAGAACGTTTATTAGTAAGCACGCGGAGTCACCAAACACCATTCACACTGAGAAGTATTCCTGAAATGCATACGATTTTAATGCAAGCTCTGAACCACTCTGTACGTTGTTTTGTCTTATACTGGTACAACCCTTGAGCCCAACACCAGTACGAGTCCTGCCAAATGTTTGGTAGACACACATTTCATGAATTCTGAAAGGAATAAACCACAGGGTCTGATTCACGTACCAAAAAAGAATAAACAGAAAACTACTATAATCTGCCAACCACATAAATAATTCATAACGGAAAACAACCAACAACTGGTTTCAGAATACAGTGACAAAACTTGTCAGTTTTGATTTGACACCAAAAATATGTTACAGCGATGTATTCAAAGAAATGTTACCTCTCCCTTAGAAACATGACTACATCAAAATCAATCAAGCCCAAGAAGCCAAGGTCAATTTACTTTCATCAGTAATCCAAAAGTCCTCACTCTATATACGTTTCATTAGTTAAAACTGAGTACGTTACTAGCGAAGTGTAAAATCCAGGAAATATACACAATACCCACGTATTCTACGCAAACCCTCTCCCATTTTAGGCAAAGTATAAACCCTGAAGATTTCAATTAATTACAATGTACTTTATTTAGGCAATTTTTAAAATCCCTAGCCATTCTACATAAAGCAAAAACTTATTTTGGCAATGTGTTACCTTCCTTCACGAAAAACAAATTTCCTCTATTAAGCAGCAGGCCTATAACAGCGAATATTATACACTGAACAAATCGTTATGTTCCAGCACAAACATAGTTTACAGGCTACGCTGCATGGAAAATGAAAACCTACTAAAACAAAACAAAAAAAAAAATCCGTGGTTTTAGTACGCAAGCGAACTATACCGGCCGAGCGACCGCCGCTTGTCGGCGAAGTTAGTGCCAACTTTAGGGGATAGATGGTGTCGCGTGGTCAGCGCAACTAATTCCCGCGGCCGTTAATTTCGATTTTCTAGACCGGAGCCGATATTTCCTTGAAATAGCTCCTCAATTATCCTCACGAGGCTAAGTGGACCCCGTTCCCACTACTAAATCGAATATGTGGTTTATTACGTTTATTCGTTCTAATAAAGAGCCCTGCTTCCCACCTACTTTCACGCTGGTTTCTCGCTCGGCTTAGTCTTCGACCCTGAAGATGGAGGCGGTGTTCCTCTGACACGTCGGTTGACTTTCAACGGACTACACGGTGTTATAGCCCAAAAGACAGAACTCTTCAAATACGAAAGCAGTTAGCGTTGAACGTAACTCATTTTCGTTTACGCACAGGTTTCGTCAGCCACTTATACTACTTTCCGTTGCATAACGCCAGGAAATCTGTGACCGCTGAAATTATTTCATACGTTCTCGTGAATACATTTTAATCGAGAATGTTAGGTGTGGGCCCCAGCAATTCTAATCGCACAAAGGCGTATATTATACCGTAAGCATACGTACCACGTAATATAATTAGATTTACAGGCTACTATTCGTATCGTGCAATGTGCGACTGATACAAGCAGCAGTCAGAAACCCTATTTCTGTTTCGGTGATCAGTGAACAAGAACCATTTTTACGTAAGTGTTTTAGTTATTTCGGAAATAAGTCGAAAAGTACATGAAAGGTTTTGCTTGATAGAGTTAAATTCCCAAGTTCCTTCTACTTTAAATGATTATGAATGAAGGGCAAATTTCTATGCGAGACTCAGAAGAAGAGCAGTCTAAGTCAGTGACGTTTTTTATTTTGTAGTGTGTGTTCTATCTGGAGACGAAACGTAATAGCCATAAATGTGTTTGTTGATACAACAGAGCAACACTTGACATAGCCCTAAAACAAAGAGTGAACTGTGTTCACAAGTAAAGTGTTATAAGCCAGATCTGCCACTCTCTGCTACTGTAACAGTAGCGACGGTGGCGGGGGCGACGCGGTGGTCGTAGTAGTAGTAGGTAGTAGTAGTAGTAGTAGTAGTAGTAGTAGTAGTAGTAGTAGTAGTAGTAGTAGCCTTTTGTTATTATTTTACTGCCTTTGTTTCTTATTTTCTATTTTTCCACGAATATTATTTAGTTTCATTTTCATTTGCTATTGTGGAGTGTGACGAAACATGCAGACCCTTTCAACTTTAGCTCTAACAAAATTTGCAACAAGATGGAAGAAAGCCAAAGGCAGAGCTAAAGTTAAAGTAAACTGGTTTATGATTCAATTGACTTGAGTGAGAAACGAAGCTGCGTGTAAAATGTTACACAAGACAAGGCTCACCGACTTCAGGGTCCTGACGTTAAGCCTAGCCGCAGCCAGTTCGCTTTATTTTACACGATAAAACAAGCACAGAACTAAAACGAAAGGCATATTTTAGCTTTATCTGTTCAACCTACCTATCGGTCATTTGGTCTTCGGTATTTGGAACCAGTGAGCGACGCGAAGGAACCAGTGAGCTTCGAGCCCTTATGAAGAGAAAAAATAAGGAATAATTTCTTTACTCTATGAAGACATGGCAGCTCTACACACGTTTCATACAAAAGAGTAAAAAGTAAGTAAAGTAAGTAAAGTAAGTAAGTAAATGTATCCCTGTAACAGGCGGTGGAGGCCCATAGGGTTGTGAGATGTTGAGGTTCACACATTTTCTAGATAATCGGCTCATAGATGGCGGCAATGTTGTCAGCCTTACGCGCCGGCCGCCCTTTACCCCCAAGAATATTCTAAGAATATTCCTGGTACTCATTTCTGTTAGAAGCTGAGTCGAAGCGAGGGCCATACTGCGGCTGGAAGGTTTGGGTAAGTTGAAAAAATTCACCCCATCGGGATTCGATTCCGTGACCTTCCGGCTTGTAGCATAGTGCTACACTACCGCGTGCCTCTCTTCATACAAAAGAGACATTACCTAAACATATACACCTGAAATACTCGAAAAGCACTTCCATTATGTAAACACTTGCCAATGTAGGGAGGATAGACGAAAACAAAGGGTAAATTTAAGAACTGTAATTAATACATGCGTACAGCGAATCTGTACAGACAATGTGTCGAGAAGAAAATAATAAAATTGTCTCACACACAATATTGATGATACAGTAAAAATGCAACGAACATTAATATAAGAAATTTGGATCTTTCTGATGATATTTGCTTTTGTGTTTAGCCAAGATTCAATTATAAACCAAAATTTAAAACCTTTAACTTCCTGAAACATGAAGAGCCTGGCTTATACCATTATACCTCTGAGGAGTTCGTTGGTTACTGCCAGTTCACTCATGTATGCCTGACGAAATAACGCTGCATCTGATTTATCTTCTACGAGTAGTAGCTGAGGCATATTTCTGAAATAGCTCTCCTTGCCCTATTCTACGGTTGGAACTGTCGTGTTACCAGAAAACAATGTTCTCGGGTTCCGAGGCATGATCCACCAACCCCCCTTTTCTAATATTCTAGCCTGTAACTATCCAAAATCGAGAGCCCTCTCATATACGAAATGTACCTCCACCATCTTGCAGCAGCTCACTGCCTCAATCACAGTAACCTTCAGACTCTATTTAAGAAATATGTGCTCCCAACGTTTGGTTGAATGTAAAAGAGATCTTCCGACGCAAATTTTAAAGATTTAATATTAAACTTATGTTAGTCGAGGCGAAGCCGGGATAGCGTAGTCTGTACAACGACTGGCCACGGGCTAGACGACCAAGAGGTCGCAGTTCGAGTCCCGGTAGGGTCGATAATTTTCTCTTCTGCAATCGTCCAGACCGGATCTGAGGTCCACCCACCCTCCTATACAATGAGTACCGGGGGCTCTTTCCCGGGGGTAAAGTGGCCAAGGCGTGAAGCTGACAACTCACATCCAACTAGTGCCGAGGGCAAGAATATGTGGATCTATACACCCACTCCTCCATACGCCTTCATGTTATGTTGGTCGAGTCAAAATCACTGGCTCATCAGGAAACAGATCCATCTGTATTCACAGCAATGTTGCAAGAGCCATTGATCCAGAAGTAATTTTGGATGCCTAATTCCGTCAATTCAATTCAACTGAGAACTGAAGTTCGTGCACCCGATAGATGTACATTCACAACCCCCATTACCACGAGGAGCGGACGTGAGCTGCAGATATCTTTCGTCAAGGTTACGGGGTTACTGCCTAGCTTGTCTGCTTTGGGCGAGAAGCTCGGTGGAGGCATGCCGATGACGGCCTACTTACTCTGCTCTGCCAGCGAACCAGTCGATATCGCAAGGGGTGCATGCCCTCCTCCACCCCACCCCCACCAACCCCCGCTTGTCTGGCAGAGAGAAAGACGGACTTTCTTGCCAAACCGCTGCCGAATCAAACCAATCTGATACTCCTGCATTACACAGTATCCAGAAAACACAACGCAGTTAACCTTACAGTCGTCACTTTCATGGTTCTGATCCTGTAGGTCCGTTGTAGGTCCAGTCACGATTTTATCGTTAACGTTCCAATTGTCCTACTTAACGCCGCGGCGATGGTTAGAGTTCCTGTTTCGTTTCGCTTCTCTGCATACAGGCAGCTGTCCTGACCAAGGTTTCACGCGTGTCTGTTCGACTCCTCCAGTATATTTATTTGGTCACAATCACTTCCTCTCACATCTTTCAAATTCATCATTCACAGCCATCCTCTCATCCAGCGCTGTGTACACTGTGTTACTGAAAAAGCGTCGTTAAATAAACCAAGAATTATCCTCATCCTTTTCCGTTTCCTACGGGGCTGTCCTGTGGCTTAATTAAAAATTAGTCATTCACCAATTCTCTGTAAATGTTACAACTTTCAGTGTTCCTCTTTCTACACGACAATGAAAAATAGTGCCCTGAAATTGACCACTGCAGGCTCTTTCCATATCCTAATGCACCACTCGCCTTCATCTTCCCACCCATACCAACACTGGGTAGCTTTTGTAGTCCTGACGGCGTTGCTAAATAACCTAAGTAGAACCTGGACTGTCTGCAAACGACGAGGACAGTGAAGAAAGCAGTCTTCTGGGATTTGGCACCGTGTATATATATATATATGGTGTTAACCGACGTTTCGGAGGAACGTATCGCCTCCATCTTCAGTCTTCTGGGATTCGGCACCGTGTATATGTGGTGTTAACCGACGTTTCGGAGGAACGTATCACCTCCATCTTCAGTCTTCTCGGATTTGGCACCGTGTATATGTGGTGTTAACCGACGTTTCGGAGGAACGTATTGCCTCCATCTTCAGGGTAGGAGCAAAATATAAGAAATCCGCAAGCGAAGAGACCGTGAGAACCGGCAAAAGCAGACCGGTCTGCGGATTTCTTATATTTTTTTCCTTCTATCCTGAAGATGGAGGCGATACGTTCCTCCGAAACGTCGGTTAACACCACATATACACGGTGCCAAATCCCAGAAGACTGCTTTCTTCATAGTCACCGCCGTGAAAGCCTCAAATCTTACATACGACGAGGACATTGTTTCTCGCAGTCTAATCCTGACGGGAGGTAAGTCACCAGGTCAGAATATTTCATAAAGGCTGCAACTTAATCTTGCCCACCATAATTCCTTCTTAACTTCTGGCATACTCTCCCGAAGGGACGTGTGAGAATTCCATAGCGGGAATGAAACCTTTCTGGAACCGAAATCAGTTCTGCTTCACGGGTTATGTTAAGCAATGACAACCGCTTGTGGACTGTCAACAAAATAACAATTTTTGTTCAGATTTCGTTCTTCATTGATGTTACTACTACTATTCTTATCACTGTTACCCAGTACATGCATATACTTTCCTTTTCCCTCTGTATCCTAATTACACAATTCTTCATTTAAAGGGAAAGTTGTTCCTATGCTTAACTAATTAAGTGCTATGCCATGAAGGCGTATGGGGGAGTGGATGTATAGATCCACGTATCTTGGCCTCGACACTGGTTGAGGTGAGTGGTCAGCTTCACGCCGCGGTCGCTTTACCCCCGGTGCCCACTGGGAAGGAAGCTGGGTGGGCCCCTGGACCGGTCTGGATGGCGTGGTAAATTTATACGTCTAAGTTTTAGTGCGACGTTTTCTTATTTCGTGACTTAAATATTGTATTTTAATAGCGCAATTACTTTCTGAGTTCGTTGAAATACGCAAATAATAATTACTACTAATTGCCTGAGAAGAAATACTGAACCCAAAATAACATTTTCTGGGGAAGGGAAGAAATGTGGAAATTTTGGTATAACAAATGGGGTCGAGTGGCGGAGAGGGTTAAGATGCCCTGCTTAAGGAGCATGAGTGTAGGGTGGAATTTGTATCACATGAAGACACCACATTCCTCACTGTTTCGCAAACACAAAAAGATATGAAACAGCAGGTGCATTATGTTCCGTCGGTTGTATATTATCGCGTATCAACTGCAAGATTTACATAGCGTCGACTAGCAGATGTAAGGATGACGCTGAATGGTGAACTGGAAGAAGTGGGCAGGACACGGTTGTGCGCAAAAACGACGATACAAGATAGCGTCCTGGAGAAATAAACAAATGCTATCGTATTTATCCATTTCCTACGCCTTATCTGAAGTGTAGAAAATAATATAAAGTGTTAAGGGACTATACACTGAGACTGTTGTGTAGCTGCGTTCCTTCTGTGAGAGTGATCGAAAAATGTAGTTTATCTGTTTGAACACAGGCTGAGTGGGCCCGAGAGCCGACCTGGACGTGTAAGCAAACAACAATTGCGTGAGATTTGAAGTTCTCACGATGGCAAATGATGAGATGTCGTGCAGCCCGGTTCGTATATATCTACAAGACTACACAGCGTCACATCCCAGAAGGCTCTAATCTTAAGCGAATCTTCCATCCTTGCTCAGAAACTCCCAAGTTTGTCTAGTCAGTAAGCAGTCACAAGCGGCCTCCGTAGTCTACAGGTAACGTTCCCACCTCATGACTCGTAGTACGCGGGTTCAAATACCCGGCGGAGGTCGTCGAATTTTTAAGGGCGGAAAAAATCAGGGAACAAGTCCTCCGGGAGGGACTTTAAGCCGTGGGTCCCGTGTCGTAGCTTTACGGCACGTAAAAGAACCTCATATCTCCAAAGGAGGTCACTGAGCCAAATTAACGGACGTTTCCCGCCCAACAGCAGTCCCTAATACCTCTGGTAGATGGGGGAAGCATTATAGATACCTCTCAGCTAGTAGAGCCGGTCTCGCTGGCTGGGCGGGACTGATGGTAAGCACCAGTACCGGTAATATATAGAGACTGGTAGAATATTGTAGAGGGAAGCACAATGGACCAAGACAGGTCTAAGTGCATGGGGAAACCCACCCTCTCAAATAACTAACTAACTAACTAACTAACTAACTAAGCAGTCACAACTCAGTAATGTGCGTGTTATCTGATCACAAACCTGACTCAAAGGTTTCGTACAGTTTTACATTCAATAGCACATTTCTGCTTAGCAAAACTTTAAGATCACAATAAACAAGATGCGATGCGTTCTGGAACAGAATTTATCAATATTAGTTTGGTTTTAATCTGTAACGAAGCAAGCTGAATAAGTACTTTAACAGTAACCAGTACTAGTAGTAAGTAATTCTCTGTGGGAAATCACAAAACAGGAACCAACTGACATCCAAATTAAAAAGTCAAAATGGAGATGGATCGGACACACTTTAAGGAAATCAGCTGGCGCCATAGAGAAAGGTACATTAGACTGGAACCCCCAAGGTGCGAGAAGGAGAGGACGACCAAAGAAAACTTGGATAAGGACAACAGAAGAGGAAATAACAGAGATGGGAAAAACCTGGAGGGAGATTAAGGCATTGGCAAACCAGAGAAGATGGAGAAGGTTCATAGGAGCCCAATGTTCCACTCGGAACTGAAGGAATTAAGTCAAGTCAAGCATATGGATAGGACGTGGTATAAAATATATTTCATGTTAGTTTACAATTTCAGTAGTAATTGGTGTTACATAATTATTTTCTATGGTGGCCGGTATTTTGAGAAAACAAATATGTCTGAGTATGGAGTAAAGTGCTGAGGTGAATATTTGGCCCTCAGAGAGAGGAAATAAAAGGCAAATGCAGAAAACTACAAAATGAAGGGCGTCACGATTTCAACACCCACTCATCACCAGATAATATTTCGCTGTTGAAGTCAAAGAGAATGCGATGATAGGGCACTTAAGCATGCATGACGGACAAAATAAATGCACACACATTTTAGTCGGAAAACCTCAAGGGAAACCTCGGAATAAATGTAAACAAACAAAAACAGACTCCGTGGTTTCAGTCCGCAAGCGAACTATACCGACCGAGCGACCGCCGCTTGTCGGCGAAGTCAGTGTCAACTTTAGCGGATAGAGGGTGTCGCGTGGTCAGCACAACGAATCCCCACGACCGGTAATTTCGGTTTTCTAGACCGGAACCGCTATTTCCTTGAAATAGCTCCTCAATTATCCTCACGAGTCTGAGTGGACCCTGTTCCAGACCCACTACTTCTCTGAAAATCTGGTAGCGTCGGGAATCGAACCCGGACCTCTGGATCTGTAGCCAGGAACTATGACCACTGACCACAGAGGCCGTCGAATAAATGTAAAGGTAATATTAAAAATGGTAATAAAGAAAAAATGTATGAGGGTATGAAGTGAATTCGCCAACTCTAGATAAGATCCAACGGCGGCCTCTTGTAAACATGCGAATGAACCTTCATGTTCCTCGAAACGTGGGGAACTTGACAAGCTTAAAGGCAATCCGCTTCTGAAGATCTCTGTATCATGAAGTTAGCTATTTCATTACATACTCTGAAAAGACGTTGACAATCATATTTCTTGTTATATTAGCTTATAGTGGCATAAAGTCTTTCACTTTGTTGACCGTTCCCGAAAGCGATACTGTCCTCGCGCTACAGCAAATTTTGGTCAATGACCTTCGAGTTCAGTCCAAGCGAGAGATCCCTTGTCGGAAGAAATACTATTAATTATAGCGATGTTGCTGACTTACTATCACTGAGGCTTTACTTACAGCCGACAAGCCGAATCCCATTGGTTATATGTTCCAATATTATATAATACAGGAAACACCTGTTGAAGAGAATGAAGTCTATTCATTAACAGTTCTGATAGAAGCCAAACAAAAGTCAACAGTTCGAAACTGTCCCCTATGCCCACTTAATGTCAGCTTTATGAGAGATGTGTAGGGAGGCAAGCATTTTGGAAAATACAAAGTGTATACTTCTATACTCCGATATACATAACAAAAAAGAAACTATGGTATATTTTAAAGGAATACAGTCTTTCGGTCATAATTTCTAAAATACTGTGTCCTATGAAATAAGTATTCGTAACAAAATACTTGTTTTATTAAGGACTGAAAATTAATCATAAACATTTTTCATTCTATTAAACATTCAACCTTAATTCCTATCTAGCAGGCTACACGGCTTCGCTTTCCGGACCGCCATAATCTTAATCTTGACATGGTACATAATATGTATACAAAAGTATACTTTTATATACATTTTATGTACCTTGTTTATAACAGACAACATGATGCATACTATTAAGATTGTAAATGCTTAATCTTTACGACCATGCGAACCTCAAATCTATATTTTTCAACTGGATTTTCCAAGGCATGAAACTAGAAGTTCCCCTTATTAGGGGGGGTTGCACACGAACGGGCGAACAAATGACAATCTAATTACTAAGCATGCCTTATTACCAGCTCTATGGGCAATATTTCGTAGCATGTGAATTAATATCACTCACATAACGAAACTGAGATAAACATTACAGAAACCATGACATATGACCTCTAAGATAACTGACCCGGAGCCTTCCAAATATGAGATATCCTGGACTTGGTCACACATGGTCGCGTATATGGAAGATGGTCGAAGTTTCAAAATCGGATAATTCAGTGATAAAGATAAGCTATGTAGAAGCTGCAACAGCATCATGAAACCTTCCAAACCAGTTCGATACATTCCGCAAGTAATCGTTAGCTTGGCACAGCCTCGAGCCGAATTCTGCTGATACTCTTGTTGATGTGGGCTTGCATAACAACCGAGAAAATGGTTTTCTAACGGCTTACAAAACTGTCACGCCATTTAGCATCTGGCGGGTAACCGTCAGCTTTACCCCAACTATGACCACCATCCTGGCCCAAGGAAAAGAAACAATTTCCTCCCAAATTTAGATTTTACAAGATAAGTACTATAACTATTAGCTTACAATGTACACAATCAGCCAGAATAACTCAGTCACGACTACTCACGGGTTCAATGACCGGGGTTCGATTCCTGGCAGGGGAAGAACCTTTTTTCATCACCATGTCTATACCGGCTCCTTATTACATCCAGAATGTATCCAATATGTACCTACTTGAGGGTAAGGTAGCAAGAGTAAGAATGGAGAATGTAGAAGTTTAGAACGGCACAGCTTTACCTCGAAGTCCCCACAGGTATCAATGCATAGTACTTAGGTGCATGGGCCAGTTTACACCCACCTTCACAAAATGCATACAGAAATATACTGTGTGCAGTGCCTGATCACTAAGCACATAACGACGAAAAGTTGCTCTGAGCCCGTCCGGGGAAATATTAATATGCTATTCTTCATCAACGTGACTCAGTCAGTTCCATAGGCCTACATTAAAGCCGCTATACCAAGCGGTAACGCTTCTGACATGTTCAGGAGGCCACGGTTCGAATCTGGGACGGAACAGGGACTATCCTCAGATATTTCGTAGTTCCCCCAGCTTCTCCAAACAAATGTCTGGATAATGCCTAAAATTAAACCATGACCGCTTCCTTCCCCATCACTTCCAATGCATTATCCACTATCATCAAGTCATTCGATGCCATATAGTCTTGAGTTACACGTGGCGTCGTTAAATAAATTATAAGATACAGTCGCTACAACTCACTTCAAAATACTAGAGAACAAGCTAGTTGCTTTCTAAACTCAAGTACTGTACTGTCAGAAGTATGCTGGGCGGAAATAAAAATACGTAATAACCATAACTCTGTGGTTTTAGTCCGCAAGCAAACTATACCGACCGAGCGACCGCCGCTTGTGGACGAACTTGGTGCAAACTTCAACAGACAGAGGGTGTCGCGTGGTCAGCGCAAAGAATCCCCACGCCCGTTAATCTCGGTTTTCTAGACCGGAGCTGCTATTTCCTTGAAACAGCTCCTCAATTATCCTCACGAGGCTGAGTGACCCCGTTCCAGACCCACTACTTCTTAGAAAATCTGGTAGCACCAGGAATCGAACCCAGTACATCCGGATCTGTAGCCAGGAACTATGACCACTAGACCACAGAAGCGGTCGAAACGAAAATAATTGCTATTTTAAAATCGAAACACGCTAGTTTTTCTCCCAACTTTATGGATGCACCTTTTATTTGTGGGAACTTATTCTGGGCCTGTCCGGTATTTCATAGGATTCCCATACCACATCCGCTTCCGGTGCATTTGTAACCTCTGACCTTGGTATCCACTTCCGCCTCGATAAGACTAGCAAGAAAAAGAAAAAAATATCATTGTGCATTCAATTTCCCCTAAGAGGTCTTGAGGCACATCAACCATTCAGTACAACAAAAACAGAAAGTACAAGGTGGTATTATAAGGTCATGACGAGTCTATATAAGAATTGTAAATTGGGGAAGTTACTACATCCTCAGCGTGGACTGACAGAGGCCATGTATTATACATGTAAACTAAATACTGCGTACATATTAACAACTGACGGCTATAATACATACGCGCATAAGTTTCTTACACTGCTATGACAGATAAATGACAGACCCGCCCTCTCGTCAGAGAGAACGTCCTACATCGACAAATCCATAGGTGTCACATGGTAATTAAAATGTGGTCATGCGCTCCAGATGGGGTCCGACACCAAGACGGACGGACTGACTGTCGGTGGTAACGTGACTCTGACTTCGACTTGCATGACCACCAGATTGCCTGGGCAACAGCAGAAGTTCGATAACGCTTTCGATGGCACACATTTAACGGCCATTTTCTCGAAATCAGCGAGGTTTCTGCAAACACTGTTATATAAGGAATTCCTCATATCTCGTTGATCCCTACGACTTTGGTTCACAACACTGCGAGATGCATCTAGACCCGAAAGTAAGGTGGGCCTTAAAACTGATTACAGTGAATGAAACTTACAAATGGCAATACTCGTACAGAATGTGCTGTATATTAAGTGTGTAAAAATTAAATAAGGTTCTTCAATATATTTACTATGTTTATTACTGGATTATTTACCTACACTTTCGATAGCTTTGCTGACCGCCTCTGTGGTCTAGTGGTCAGAGTTCCTGGCTAGAGTTCCAGACGTCCCGGGTTCGATTCATGGCGCTACCAGATTTTCTGAGAAGTAGTGGGTCTGGAACGGGGTCCATTCAGCCTCGTGAGGATAACTGAGGAGCTATTTCAAGGAAAAGCGGCTCTGATCTGGAAGACCGAAATTAACGGCCGTGGGGATCCGTTGCGCTGACCACGCGACACCCTCTATCCGCAAACGTTGGCACTAACTTCGCCGACAAGCGACGGTCGCTCGGTCGGTATAGTTCGCTTGCGGGCTAAAAGCCACGGAGTTTTATTTCTTCGATAACTCAGATTATATAGTATTGAATGATACGATTAATGAATAATGAATCTGAACTGCTGCGGAAAGAAGTGGTCGTGGCCTAATTCCAAATACCAATGACAAATTTTGGAAACCTGCAAAAATCCTTAGTCACGATAGCCAATTCCCTAACACTAATTTTATTACGGGATTTCCTGAGCTGTGGATCTAGCACACAGAGTTTTAGAGAAACCGGCCAGGTATTTTTGGTTGCTAGTTGCAGAGAATGAGAAATTGCGGAACTAAGAGTTGGTTCTCACTTTTTCTTCGCAGAGAAGAGTTTTACAACTCAGACATCGCTAACATCCAATTCTCTCCATGCTGCTGTATATCGAGACACATCAGTGTCCAGAGCGTAAAGAGTCAGAAACCGTTTCTAACCTCCATTCTGCTAAAGGCTATCAACTGACGCTGTATACTGTTTTGTCACACAAATGACTGCATTTTCTTCATCCTAACGAGTAAGTGCAAAGTTCATTTAGGAAGAATTCTGGCTGCTGGAATGGATACACAATTCCAACTTTTCAAACGTCTTTTGCACGTAGCAGCAACTAAGCAACTAGAAATACAACTTCGATATTTCAGTGTCCTAACTTCTGGATTCACATACTTCCCTTCTGTTCATAAAAGTATACTCTGGTTGTGTACACATACAGGAAAATTCACTGTTTCCATCCGTCATCGAACTCTATTTCAGAAACTAATAATAATAATAATAATAATAATAATAATAATAAGCGGTGATGATTTTAGAAAGGAAAACGCAAAATTTATTAATTCTGTTATATACACGGAATCGAGTCCAAGTCAATTTCTTTCCCACATTCTTTACCCCATAAAAAAAAGCACCCGGGCTGTGATGAAATGTGTAGAGTCCAAGAAATTAGAGGCATTACACGTACATGTACGTACGAACACACCACGACCAAGAACAACAAAATGTTTTCCCCAAATTTCTGCAGTGGAGATTTTTCTGCACGGGCTAGCTACCGTTACGTAATGGTGTCTCTGTGGAAAAAAATCAAGCCTTCACACTGCGGCATAGTAATACATAAATCATGGTTTATTCTGAGGTACTATTCATAATTAAGCATGCCAACCTTGAACATAATACAAGATATTGCAGTATTATAAGAAATCCAAACTGAATCACGGATGAAGGATAATTTAAGAACTTATCTTAAAGAAGCAGGTTATGGAAGTGAGAACTGAACTGGTTCAGAATATGGTACAATAACGGGGTTTTGTTCGTACAGTATGTAGTTGCACTAAAAACAGAAGACTTAACGTTTTAGTCTCCCTAAATTTGACAGTTTTCCTGGTGTTTGTTTAGTTGGCAGATATTGCATTTCCAATTTCAAGAGCCCCGTGGGATGTTCAGGAGAGAGATACATCCCACCCGAAAACAATATTTCAATTCTCTTGCTTTAAATAAATAGCTGAGAAGTACAAATATCTGGGAACGACAGTAACAAATCCAAATTAACTGACGAAGAGATCCTTAAAAGACGAACAAGCCTCGAGTGTCTGAAGAAAGAAGGTGCAGAAAAGCATACCGAGGGGTTTCACAACTTGCAGTCTTCGTCGAACATTATTACGATGATACAACAATAAAAGATAAGGGTGGGCATTTAGCATGCGTTGTAAACGAGAAACGCATACAAAATTGTAGACGGAAAACATGAAGGGATGAGGCCTGTTGAGAAACCAAGGCGCATGTGGGACAATGATATTGATATGGGCCTTAATTTTATTATTATTATTATTATTATTATTATTAGAGGGGGTGGGTGGGTTTCCCCATGCACTTAGACCATTGTGCGTCCCCCTTTAATGTCTACTGTCGCCATACCCTACCGGTACTGGTGCGTGCTATCAGCCAGGTTCAGCCAACGAGGTCGGCCGTCGGTACCTGATATTTCCCCCATTTACCAGAGGCATTGGAAACTACTTGGGCGGGAAATTGTTGCCTAATTTTGCTCAGAGGTCTCCTAGAGACATGAGGAATGTCGGCCTTAAAGAAATTATATACGTACGAGAATGTGGACCAGATCCATCTGACTCAAAACAGGGTCCAATAGCGGGCTCTTGTGGAGCCGGAAATTGCTTGACCTGCTTCTACAGAACGGTTCTGTTTGACTATGTGAAATATGCTTTTTAACCCTTTTTTTTTTCCTTGGCACTACAGCCCCAGTGGGTCTAGGCCTACCTCCATGAACACCGTTCACTTCGGTTTTTCTACATCTTACACATACGGTAGGACTCCTTGGGCGAGTGAACAGCTCGTCGCAAGGCCTCTACCTGTAGACAAACACAGAAAAACGCACACAAACATCCATGCCCTGAGTGGGATTCGAACCCACGATCCCGGCTTCCGAGCGAGCGAAGACAGTGCATGCCTTTTAAACCCTTATACAGCACAACAAATAATTTGTTTATTAAGTTTTCAATATTTTTAGGCCGAGGCTAAATAAATACGTACTCGTCGCAGGTCGCCATTAATCCGTACGTCGCGAGTGAGCGAATTTACTTCTGCAGGCCTGGATGAGATTACTCCACTATTTGTCCCCTTAATCCATAACGGCCTCAACATACCTGTTATGGGGTACATTTATTGTCATAATGAAGTAGTTTGGACAGACATGAATTAAACCAGAGAACGGCTTCACAATATACCACATATCAGTCCCCAAATATGAAATTAATTTATACTAACTGGACCCAACACACACATTTCTAACCTACAATATTCCTCTAATCTCTTACTGTACGTAATTTGACGCTTCTAGCCCTAACACAAATCGTTCTAATTTAACTAACGCAAATGCTTACTACATTGTCACGTGTTAGTGACCAGACACTGTGCTTCGGTTGGTAATTGGATTTAGTGAACACTTAGAACTCGCAACGCCAAACAATTATACCGATATCGCTAACCTACAAGCTTAACAAAGTACTACAGCTCACGCAGTCGTCTCAGTTCGCTCAGTCTTCATGTGTCCGTTACTTGGTAACGGTAACGGCCCTACTTATATAACCTCGCCACGGACCTTATTGAAAACATCCCTTCCAACAGTTCTTCTGTTGTGGCATGCATTCGTTGCCTCGATACGTGTTTACTGAGCCCTTACCTAGCAGCGGACTGTCTCTCTTACTAAAACTCTTGGTAATCATTATCATAATATTGCAAAGACACGACGAAAACAAAACATTTACGGCTACTGTCCATATGGGCTATTCTAGTGTGACCACAGCTTTAATGGGAACCTACAGATCAATACACTAGTACAGCACACCATAACCCATTTATGTTGAGCACAGTTCAAGTTAAAGAGATTCACATAAATGTTATGAACAAGTTAAATATATTATCTCCATGATAATCACACAGATACGTCATGACTCATGACGATGTGTTGTTATGACCTATTTGAGTCTGTGATTCTTCTGTTGAATTCAACTCTTCACTGGATAAAATCCTACAGAGGTAGGAATCGGTTTACTTATTGGTTTATTTAGCGTCGCTGTCAATGTCTCAAGATTACACAGCGTCTGAAGATAGGAAGATGAGTGAATAATGAAGTAGGAAAACCGTGGCCTAAATTAAAGTACACTATACCGAAATTTTCCTGACGGGACTGAGGAAAACCACAAAGAACCTCGGCTGGGAAGGCCAGTCTCCGGACACTGTGGCATAAGACAAGGAGTCAACACCGCTATTACGACAGACGATCATGAACAAATTCCAACTTCATCAATCCTCACAACTAACCTCTGCAACCTTCATCTTAATGTTGTATCTCACATCTTACAAGCAAACATTTCCATGAAGTTTCTCCACAAAAATTGCTTATGCAGTCACTGACTCCCCCAACATGTCCAGCAGCGTATCGCAGCCTCCATTAAGGTCTTCCGGGATGTGGCGATATGCATATTGGTAGACACTTACCTACCTCACACTCTATAACAACGTAACCTTACTTTTAACCGCCTCGAAACACTACGTGACCTTACAAATCACGATGTCCTTTGTTGTGTAATATTCTATATTTAAAACATGCATTAATGTCCAAATATAAAATGTTAAGCGTTGTATCCATCGAAAGGAAAATAAGCTAAATATAAGCATTTGTTCCAACGCCAGTACCTTTTTTTTCCTTAATGGGATGGAACTAAGTCCACCTGGTACTGTGGCCACTTCTGGCCAGACCCAGATGATACGTGACAGAGCAATTGGTGGAATGAAGATTGGCCGAGGAAACCGAAGTACTCGGAGAAAACCTGCCACAGCGCCACTTTGTCCACCACAGATCCCACATGACCAGACCCGGGCTCGAACCCAGGCCGCCGCGGTGGGAAGCCAGCGAGTAACCGCTTGAGCTACGGCGCGGCCCTATACCAGTGCCTTGCATGCCTATTCAGTTTACTTCTCGTAAGAAGAAGACTTTTGGTAAGGCGGTGAGGGTGCCACTAGAGCGAGATCAATTGTCGCCTTCAGGCTCCCGCAGATGTACTCGTATATTCACTGCGGTGTGACAATGTGGGCTCAACTCATCTGGCTCAGGATAATGAGTCCACTGAACACTACAGCGTACATTGCAGTTCCATACAAGAGAGGAAACTATCTAGGCGACTACCAGCTTTCCAGAAAGCACTCTGCTCCACGTTCACATATCATAAATTGTTTCAAATAAATCTTGTACATCTTAGTGAGATCTACTTACGTGTTTCAAACTATCTCTCACGTGACGATCCGCTTTCTTTTTAGAGGAAATCCATCAAGTTCGATCTAAGCGCCATGTGCTGATGGTACTGAATCGATACAAACCAAAATAAAACTCGTCTGAACAACCTTCCTACATACGCCCACAATACCAAGACGCTGAAACGCATTCGGTGGTTTGGGAGATGCAATGTGTTACATTCCTGCACTCTATGCAAAGGATACATAAAGCTCATTCTGCCCTCCTAAATACGCTAAATACTCCTGGGACAGCAACCAGAGTTATTAATCTAATTCTAATCACGTATACCAGTCCCTACAACGCCCTTCTCACACCATTTGCAGAAATGAGTGAAACTATTACTGGCTTTCAGTCTTCCACTTGTCGCCACACAGCCAAGAGTCTATATAGCTTACTATAGTCTATAACTGGACGTATCCACGCAGTCTGTGGTGAACAATTTGAGAGGTATACTCGCTGACAGACCCATTTCCAACAGCACATCCATGCACGCACACATTGGATTCACTATCTTGCAGAAAATCTAATTCAATGAAGCCTTCCTTCAGATGTTAACGGCAGCTTAGGTGATAAAGAAATTTCTCCTCCCCCTTTACATAACCCAAGGTTCATCGTCGCGTTCAATAAAAACCGTTAATGGTTCCTGCCGTGAGTCAATGGCATCCAGCACATCTCTTTACAACCTACTTCAACACTGTAATACGTATATAATACTTCCGCTTAAAACTAGGTCTCCCAACTGGACTCTTCCCTTGGTGTTTTCTGGCGAATATTGTGCATGAACTGTCCCATATCATTCACACATCTACATATCCCGTCAATTTCATCCTCCTCGGTTTAATTATCCTAACAACATAAAGTATGTAAGATTTGAGGTTTTCTTCAACATAAGTATGATTCAATCAGGAAATACAGGCTTGTGTATTATTAGAAATATTTTACTGGCCCGTTCCTCTAATAACTAAGTTCAAAATTCTACCGTGGTTTATACGTTCGTTAATTCAACATTCTTACTACAGAATGGACAACGAACAATAACAATCATATTGCGAGCTCCAGCGGTTCCAAATATTTTGCAGTTGGTAAGTTTGAGTAGCAGCCTTAAAGTAGATAGCCCATGTCCTTCAAATTTTTGTTCAACAGATATACATAAGGTGAAACCATAAGTAACTCGTCTCAAATGACACCCAACTTCACAGGTACTTTTGAATCTACAAGACGGACTGCGTTGCATAGTAGGTCAATGCGGTTACGCGAAATATTAACCCTTCGACTGCCACGCCCTGCCCAAAGAACATTTTGTATAAAAGCCACGGCTATTAGTGGATAATGGCAGCTACACAGAAAACCCCATAATACTTCTTCATATTACTTTCAAACAGCCACAAGAAAAGGCAACATGAAAGCGCGTTTCTCCTCTAAACACTGTCGTTATCACTTGAGGCCATCTAATGACAGAAATACTGTACCAAATGATAAATATCGAGCCGATCTCGTCACCTCTGGCAGTTTTAATGCAAGAGCGGAGAGCCGATCTAATCAGCCCGTAGTATGCAAAAGGTTAAAGAGGTCGCTGCATTACGTTGTGATAGCATTTCCTAGATTGTATCTGTGGTAATGCCATATCTCTACCGTTGCTGTACACTGTGGCTCCTACAAAGATGAGGAAGGTGGACATGGGAGTGATCATGTTGTTCACAGTTCAGAGCACTCGGGAAATGACGTTTCAGCATATTCTTCCGACAACTGCTATAAGTTATCTGCATGTGGAAATAATGTTAGCCAAGTGCACAACAAGTTTCCGTCCACTTTGGTATCTGACAGCCACTATCTCGACTGCAATTCATATGAACAGATTATATGCAACAAAATACTCGTCTTATTAAACGTTAACGACTTTTTCATCAGACATGTTTCGGTTTAGCGAATATTTATCAAAAAATACTGTGGGAACTGCCCACATTCAAGCAAGTCTGACAACGCAAGCGTCATTGCTTAGCAACGACGAGTAAACAACGGTTGCTAGGCAGAAGCAAGTAAACAGCGGTTGCTAGGGAACTTATAAACACAGTAACCGGCAATAGCAGTACCTATTACGCAACCGTTTTCTATATGTCCGATTCTAGGCTACATAAGAAGATACACTGAGTAACAGTGAGAGTCTAGCTCTACCGTTCTACAATACCAGTTCAGTGTTCAAGCAGTTCACTATTGTTGTTATCCATCTGTGTATACTGTGCAGCTGCAATAAATCCTATAGGACAAATCCTATTTGAAACTGCACCTTGCCTCATAAAATATAGTAGCACAGTAGACCACAGGTAAAAGCCAATAATGATAATGATAGTTCAATTCTTTATTCATTTACATGCTGAGCTCCACAGCCAGCTGGAATGCAAACAAAAGCAGCGATAAAACAAGCACAAGGACAAGCCCCCCCTTCAAAAAATCATTTAAGGTTGTTTATATATAAACATGAGTTTCTAAAAGTATCTGTACATTTACAGACTGTATTACCAGAAGGACAATGGCTGCAGGAGCATCTAACCATACAAAAGGTAAACACGTTCCAAATAAGAACACGAATGCTAACTATTCCTAGGACAGATGAGCAAAATTTGACGTCATTATAAACATTTATTGAAAATAAAACATCAGAGTGGCCACGTCTGACGAGCACTCTGCAAATTTAATTTCTCCAATAAGTTACCACAGTGATATTCGACTTAAAAAGAATCTACTGTAGCAAAGGGCCACAAATTTTCGTTGTATGTGCTCAAGTTTACTGGAGTCAGCAGCAGAAGCGTACTCAGGTTTAGATCTGAACAAAGCATAATACAGGATCAGTAGACTGTCTACAGCAGAAAAGGAAAATATAACTATGAATAAACTCTTTTAATTTCTGTAAAGTATAGTAAAAGTAAAGGTATCCCTGTAACAGGCCTTGGAGGCCCATAGCGTTATGAGATGTTGAGGTTCCCACATTTTCTAGACAATCGGCTCATAGATGGTGGCAAGGTTGTAAGCCTTACGCGCCGGCCGCGCTTTACCCCCAAGAACATTCCAAGAATATTCCTGGTACTCATTTCTGTTAGAGGCTGAGTCGACCCCAGGGCCATAGTGGGGATAGAAGGCTTAGGTAAATTGAAAAAAAATCCACCTCAACGGGATTCGATCCCGCGACCTTCCGGCTTGTAGCATAGTGCCTCAACCAAGTACGCTACCGTGTATATATACCCAAATCCTTACTACAAGTTTTCATTATATGTATAAGAGAATTTACAAATCTACACTGATAATTCAGCATGACTATTTTCCTCATAAAAGAGAGCACTCTAATTTTACCAAAGTTACATACATACAACATCTAGACACACAAAGATAGCATTAAGGGCAGAATCATATTAAGAAACATGTATTATACATTGCAGAAACGGCCGCAATACAAAAGGTAGGAAGCTAACATCCTAAGTCATCAAAATTAATGACAACAATGTGCCTTAAGAGTACTACTGACCAAGTGCACAGTGCAGTAGACTCCTTTAAAAGATCTGTTGCCTGATGATGGGCCTATGCGGCTGAAACATGTAGCACAAACAATGAATGTGCATATATTTTAATGACATTTTAAACATTTAACGAACATTTAGTGAATTAAATTTGATTTCGTGTCGTTTAAAATTGTTGCATTATAGATGGAAAACAAGACTAAAAATCTGGCTGTAAAAGTTAATCATCATTTTGTAAATTTATAGCTCTACAGATTTTAAGATTATCAACAAAAAGATGAAAGTTGGAGTGATTAATTACACTACATAAATCGTTAAAAAATATATTAAAAGCAAAGGCCTTAAAACTGACCCTTAAGATATGCCTCACTGCACAACAAAAGGTGACATAAGAACAGGACAGAAACATGTACACAAGACTGTCTGTTAGTTAAACAACTGAGAAACAACTGAGTAACCTGAAGATTATCCACAATTATTATGTTTTGGAAGCAGCAGTATATGTAACGTAATGTTGGAAGCATTACTAAAATCAAAATTGAGTCACTTTTGACTTTATGAACAGAAAAAAGGGATAACAAAATCGAGAAATGTGACTAAACTGGTAACACATTAAAACAATGATGGGGAGAGTTTGATGTTTTAAAAGGTGAGAAATTCGGTCATGTATGATAAATTTAAATACCCTGAAAAAAATTATTAAGAAGAGCTATGGGTCTATAATTAGTAACAGAAGAACTTTTGCCATTTTTGAAAGGTTGGACTGCTTACTTCCACAAGTTAGATAAAGTATTCTGTTGGACTGCTTACTTCCACAAGTTAGATAAAGTATTCTGAGACTGGCTAATTCAAAAAATAAACCAGAGAACGGTACAGACATTTCAGAACAACCCTTCATAACAAATCTCGGTATACTATGCAGGCTTGACTGATTTCGATGGTCACAGCAGTTTCACATCATTTTAAACACTGGAGATAGAAATGGGAGCTAGAGATAAAACTTCTGTACATTGATAGCGAGAAGAAAAAGTTCCTAAACAAATGTGCTTCGAAAAACTTCCATTAGGTTTATCAAGATGTATTAAATCAATATTTTTCCCCTAAATGTTGATACATACTTGCAAGATTGCTTACGGTGAAATTCTAAATCTCTGTCACTGGATCTGAACCAAGGAAACCTGATGATCATGGTGATGATAATTTATTTTCTTAACATTATAGTAGCAAAAAACGTCTTTTAAATCGTACGTGAAAAAAAAAAAAAGGAAACATACTGTTTACTTTCCAATTCCATAATGGCCTTCACAGAAAAGTATTACATCAACTGCAAAACATGGAGTATAAGTTAGTAAGAAGTTCTGCACTACGTTACTTCATCATAATATTAAATACCGGAAGTCTCCAGCTATTGGTCTGACACGTGTACACACTGATGGAAACACATAAGCATAGTGCATAAGTTTCATATGGCCCAAATTATTGATCAGATACTTGGAGTTCATAACTGTTCATTAAACTGCACTGTTCACCGCTGCACCGAGCGACACGAAGTTAATCAGCGAACTTTTCTCATTTGGTGAATCCTATACTTCCAAACTGTTATCCCCTACTCACAAATATAACCACGGTTATTACACGATAGCTTCTATCACAGACTTTTTTACCACAACATATTAATTTCACAACAAAACAAGCGACGTTGTTACGACAAGAACTCCAAGCTTGTTTTATGCCGCACAACGTTAGTAACTAATTCCATGTTATTCCAATTTATGCACATTTTCTTCACTGCACTGTGTAGCAAACACAACAAAACAGCGCTGGTACTTCGTGCGATTTATTCGGAGTTGGCGCTCCGCCTGCAACTACAGCATTACGTAACACACTGCGACTTTGGACTCCGTTCCTTTCGTCCGTATCCTTGCACTCTGTAATGTCGTTTGCTAGAACATTTCTATTCGAAACTAACACAGTCATAATGTATCAGTTCTCCAGTAACTTCCTGTTTCCAATAAAGTATATTACACTCGACCTTCCAACAGTTGTTTGCATTTTAACTTCTCGTCGTCTGCTAATACGACCTTCAATTCAGGCAAGAAGTGTGTATATGAAACGCTTCAAAAAATGTTAAAACAGTGTTGACGTAAAACTGTCCCTTTGAAAAATAATTGGTTTTTATGCGCAACACAAATTAGGTCACAGTACTTGGTATATAAGTTATGTTAATAACTAGCTAATAGAAAAAAAAAAACATTATTTCAAGTATCCTTCAGTTCTTCGAGTGCCTGCTTACTATATACTTTACAAACACATAATACATTCGCAACATTGAGGAGGTATTCAATTACGGTTGTTTTTTAACTTTCCAAAAACCAAGGCCTTATTTGCCATAAATATGTCCTTTAGTCTCAACAGTTCATTTCAGAAAATGTCCTTGAGCCTCAAATACAACAGATCCCAGATACCAAGAGGTTATCTGTATATTGAAAAACAGCAAGACCTGGATCACTATGAGGCATTTGGTTTTCTAATAAATGTGAAAGGTCCAAACCTTGATGCTGATGATAATAGAAAACTTACACATTGGTTGAAGTAGTTCATGATGATCACAAAGCCATTTAAGACTGTGTGTACCTTGGACCCGAGCTACAATGACTAGGGAACAGAAATGTAATCAAGTAAATATTTGAAATCCAAACCAGGAATGGAAATGATTAATCTTTTTGATACATTCACATACGAACTACCGCTATACCGAAGCTCTTAGAAAAGTCTGATTTCAACTACATTCATGGTCCTTGCATGGAATACACTGTTTTCTTGATTCCATTTCCTTATCTCGTAACCAGTAGCTCGGTCAATGTACCTACTCGGGTGTACAATTTGGGATAATGGTATTTCCACTAAATTACAAATATATTGGCCTTACTTAAATATGCCAAATATTTGAGGGATCATATTTAAAATCAGCTGGGGATACTAACAAGAGTATCCTTGTAAGATTTGAGGTTTTCACGGCGGTGACTATAAAGAAAGCAGTCTTCTGGGATTTGGCACCGTGCATATGTGGTGTTAACCGACGTTTCGGAGGAACGTATCGCATCCATCTTCAGGGTAGAAGGAAAAATATAAGAAATCCGCAAGCGAAGAGACCTGATTTCTTATATTTTTCCTTCTACCCTGAAGATGAAGGCGGTACGTTCCTCCGAAACGTCGGTTAACACCACATATACAGAGTGCCAAACCCCAGAAGACTGCTTTATTCAAGAGTATCCTTTGCTTGCACAATTTCTGTAACAGCAAATTTCACTTCGCATGATGTGTTCAATCAAAATTCTGCATTATTCAACCAAATATACGAAAAAAAAAATGTCTTCGTCTATTACTTCACATGAGCTAATAAGGTGTTACATCATCAAGACATCTACTGGTCTACAAATTAAATTCTCCATCTAAATCACAAACAGCCTAAGCGAAACTAACCTTTCTTTGAAAGAGAGCAACTTGACTCACTCTCCTTATTTCCATTCTGAATATCATTTCTCACCGCATTATTAATTCCGTTTTCTGTTGCAGTATCTCCTTGAGCACCAAGACCCATACTCACATCAAGCACGACTTTCTCAGACTGCACGTGTGTTAGGAATCACAATTCTAAATGAATCTGATTGGTTAGTTGAAGGATACGTAGCCGGAGACAATTTATATTTAACTTCCCATAATTGCAACAATAAAGTTCTATCATATTTTCTACAGAGTCGCTTGTTACGTGAAAACTTCTTTTCCTTCTTATACCTCCTTATATTATTTTATACAAGAAAAGAGACAAACTCCAACATCCATATAGAACTTCCGGTACGTCGACCACGGATACTGTAGGAACCAGTGGAAACGCTCTACAATCGTATGGCGCTGCTAAGCTGCTAAGTGTAGTACTGTGCGTGGGGAAATCAATTGGTTTAACTTGATGCCACCAGATGGCACCTTGCTTACATAGGAGCTTATAAATGGCCCGGATGAGGATTTTCGTTTACAATTACTTTTCAAATTAAAAAAAAAAATCTGTGAAATATGTACCGTAATTTTGATTTCAGGCGCGTTCAGTCTCAGGGACAATGAAATTTGAAATCACAGAATAAGGATGGCAAAATTTAATTACCTCCCATACCGAAACAATTCATACTCAAGCATTCACCCACATACTTCACATCAGCCAAAATTATGAATAACAAACAGTAGTTCATATTATTACGTGTTCTTCGAACAACGGCCATGGAAAGAAAGCACATGCTGATCGCATGCCTGCCCATCTGTTCATCCTCATGCTTCAAGTCAGGACCTGCTGGACTGACTCTGATTAAATATGTATTAATGCAACAGTATGGGGTCACCCTGTAACTCATATTTGTTTCATTTCCTACAGTATATAAAAATAACACTTCGGACACACGAACTTCTTGGGGGGGGGTCGCTAGCGCCACAATCGAAATGATGCTATCACTGTACCCATCTGAAGCATGGTAAGCATAACAACAATAGCATCATTCTGACACCTTCCCTACACATGTGCATAGCATCTGGCTGTTTTTATCTGAAACCTCAACACTTCCAAATTGATATCTCCACCATGGCTTCAATTTAATTTATGTATGGCTGTATGAATCAATTACTGTTATGGTTCAATGCATTCAAGTTCAATGTGCGGCTTTGCAGAGACGGAACTCTGTGATTTAGACTGAAAGTGGACACTGAGCACTCTGAGACTGGAATTCTCACGATTCACTATTGCAGATGTCTCTTCCAGATACCACAAGTGTATGGCATAGCTGCAGAAACTCCTAGTGCAGCAGTTCTCAGGAAAAAGTTTCCTGTGATCACAACCGAAAAGTTACATTTTCTGTAGCAACATAAGTTAAGACATGCAGGTTTTACATGTAAAACATAGCCTGCAAAGAAGACTTTTATTAATTTAAATTTTAATGTAAACCATGATGAATATGTGATTACTTTAATTTACAGCAGCTTACTAAATGGGAGCATGCTCACTGGATGTTCATCCACAGCTAATCAAAGAAGATTTATGTCCATCATTCTGTCACAGTACTTGCTGTCTAAGAAATAAAGGTGAATGGTTACAGCCAAGTAACACAGGTGCACCATATCCACATGAAAATAGTCAAAGAAATTACAAAGAAAATTCATCTCAATACTGAAAAAATGTCTTAAACAAAAAAAGAAATCTTATTGGTCATGAAAACAGCTGGTGGCCATAAGAGAAATTACTGGTGGCTGCATGTGGCCATGGTGGATGAACTTGGAAAGTTGTTGCCCTAGGGGATCCGTTACTATAATAAAATGATAACGGACCATGTTGACTGAATAGTATTGAAAAGGTTTCTGAACAAAAGAATTGCTAGATTCTCACTACAATCAAAACACTGCTATTCAGTGACCACTCTTCAACAAAAAAATTATCAAAAAAATTACAAACTTTAATATTATAATGTGAACAGGTACACAAGCAAGGTTTAAAATCAGTGGCCACCATACCGAGTGGACCCAGTTGGACTCCACCACCCACTAAGCGAATTTAAAAAAATATTTAAAAGGTTACAGCAAAATAATAAAAATTACAGCATTAATGTCAGAACAACTGTCAACATAAAAATACTTTCAATGAAAACTTGAAAACAAATTACAAATTCTGAACTACAAAAATACTGGCTACATCTTGACAGTTTCATAACAATGAAAATATTACCACAAGGCCATAAACCATTCTATCAAATCTACAAACTGTGGAATTTAAATACTGCATCCCATGAATGAGGGTATATACTTTACAATACCTTATATGAATAACACACATTACAAAGTCACTAGGCTACAAACACATACACACAAATCAGAGTATGGCACAACTTTGCTTTTCACAGCACACACACAGACTAGTTCCAAGAACATCATCCAGATGGTATAGTTACAACTTTCTTGTTCACAATATGCCCAAAGAAGTCTGAACAACCATATATAGCTCTCTGACACACAGTAGTTCAACCCTGTAAAAGGTATGCTGCACTACAAATGTACTATGATTACAAGAGGGGCAATATACAATATACAAATTTCTCCATGATATGTATACAGCTGCCATCTTGTAGTGCACTCAATTTCACCTGTTACTTCATGACATGTTTCGGCAACATAGTGCCATCATCAGGTGCCCTAATTACGCTATCTATTTCATTGCTTGCCTTTATAAAATTATTTAAATAGCATTTAAAAAGTGCATATTTGTCAACTATAATAAATTTACACACACTAAAACTTGTTAAGATTATTCATCCTATGTGTCATAATTAAAACCCGCGTGTTGTTCTCCCGCTATGGGGGTCGTTTTTCTTATATTCTGTGTAAACCGTGTCTTGTGGTGTGTGTTCCCTTCTTAGCTATGAGTGTTGTGCACCTGATGATGGCACTATGTTGCCGAAACATGTCGTGAAGTAACAGGTGAAATTAAGTGAACTACAAGATGGCAACTGCATACATATCATGGATGAAAATCAGGGCAACAGGACGCTAAAATACAACATTACAAATTTCTCAATAAAGTAGATGAATAAGAGCAACTTAATTCAGTTCCTACTGCATAATGATTTTTTAAAACCTTGGAAAATCTTAATTAAACACTAGTCATACAAACCCCTATACTGAAACAGGAAAAAATGACAACAGATTTTTCAAGAATTAAGTTCACAATGCTAATGAGAACCATTAAATACCCCAAAACATTTTTTTAATTACCAAATTTGTGATTTTGTGTCAGTTGTTACCAATAATCTCAAAGCAATAAAATAACAGTTTCACCTGGATGCAGATAGTTCTCATTTTACTAAACAGTGCTGATACTTTAAGGCATTGGTAAATTACATATGCCCTGAAGCTGCATATTACTGGAGGTGATCAAAGATCCTGTACATATTAGTGATAAGCCAGGAAATAAATCAAGCCTAGATAATTTACAAAACAAAATCTCCTACTGTAAGCTGTAAAATATATACAAAAAATGATGTGATAATATTCATCATATGGGCATTCATTCAGGCCAGGAGGCAACTCTGGTGACCAACTGTAGATGTAGGACTCAAAAGCAATTAGCCTCATAAAAAGGATGAGAGTCTTACATTTACCAGGTTCTAAATTTGTTTCCTTGATGCATACTATGGATTTCATAATGCATAAAAACACAAAGGAATATGTCCATGATTTATTTCAACCGTCTTCCAGTGCATACACTCATCTATCTCCTCCTCTCTCTCGCACTACATGTTTCGGCACAAAAGTGCCATCTTCAGGTGCTTATTCGATTCACGCCAAACTAGTTCATTGCATGCCCCGTCGTCCTCATATTAAAATAACTAAAATATATATTTATTATATTGTGACATGTCGACCCCTACCTCCCCAGCGGCACGTAGCGGTAACGTAGCGCTCGCGTAATAGGCGAGTCATCACCCCGCAACTCTCCCCGCGGTGACGTCACGAGCGGAGCCGAAGTTAGCCGAGTCCCTGCATCCTGGTAGCTATGCAACGCGCAACACGCGGTGACGCCACGGTGACGTGGAACCGCTTCCTACTGTGACGTGGCACGCAACAGGCACCACTGCGGCTATATAAGGGAACTGCACAGCAGCTACCAGTCAGCTGTAACGTAATAGTCGCCGAGTTGTAATGTAACAGTCGCCGAGTCAAGTTGGAGTATAGCAGCCATTGCGGAAAGAAGAACCGGACGTGTGTGTGATACAGTGATATATAGCTCCCCTACTGTAAACGTGTAGACTACTGAAGGCAGAGTGAACTGATTTGCACATAGGGTTATAAATCGTGAAACCCCGCAACAGTGTTAACAGATTAATGCAATTAGGGTTATAAAGTATGAAACCCCGCAACTGTGTGATAAGTAATTGTAGCCGTTACTTGTAGATTGTTAAATAAACCAATTAACCATCTCTACGGCGTCTTCAGTAACGAAACACGTTACAATATATATCGATAAATGTTAAATTATGTATTATGTAAATTATGTAAATGTATATATCGATATATATGATAAATATATATTTTAGTTATTTTAATATGAGGATGACGGGGCATGCAATGAACTAGTTGGGCGTGAATCGAATAAGCACCTGAAGATGGCACTTTTGTGCCGAAACAAGTAGTGCGAGAGAGAGGAGGAGATAGATCAGTATATGCACTGGAAGACGGTTGAAATAAATCATGGACTTAAATCAGTGCAACAGGACGCTAAAATATAACATTACAAAGGAATATACTAACCCAAACAAAGAATTTAATGTACAAAAGCTGAATTCAAAGGAAAACACTGACAGAAAGGAAACGAGTGCACTGAACAGCTGCCACAGCTTCAGTACGTGAAAGGGGAGAAAAGAATAGGACAGCATAAGAATACATGTGACCTGTGCACATTCCATAATATTTTACAGACAGTGCACGAAGGACATACACGTAGATTTAACCAATGTACGGAGAAATCTGAACAGGAAACAAATTCAATGAACTAATGGAAAAAAAAGACTTCTGATGTTTGCATGTTTGTTGCCTGTAGCAGTATATTTATAAATGACATATAAAGAACTTCACAGGCACTCTAGAAAATCACTTCTAGGCTTTCTAGTACACCGTGGAAGAACTTGAAATTACTGCATAAGGGCATCAGTGTTTTTTAAGGCCACTTGGATGCAAGAAGCATGGAGAATGTTATGGTTCACATGCCAGTTGGGGCAAAACAGCATAGGTATACTCATTTTTTGCAAAAGGAAACATAAAAGTGAACAAGGACATTGCCCCACAGTTGCTATGATTGCTTCATATGATGCCTTTCATAAAGAATTCATGTAGTTATCTGATGGGACAAGAGCATACCAGTATAAGTGTTTATTGGAATGTTTCACCAACATTAGTGTATTAATCAACTGCCATCTGTTAAAAGCCTATTAGATTCAGATCACAAAAATATTGTGTTCCACCTTATGCCTTTATTTCCCATTAAAATTAAACTTTAAATGATGAACAAAACTCGGGATAATAACTCTTCAGTATCAAAAACGTGTCAGATCACTTCTGACTTGAGCTCTCATAGCAGACAATTCTCTGTGATTTCAAACTTGAAACTGGAAACATTCTTAAATGCCAAATCTAACCAAACCAACCAAGAAGCACCATTCATGTTTATGCACAGCTTGAAAGCACACCCCCCCACCCAGTAATAAATTAGAATAGAGCTATTCAAACCTCTCCTCACGTAAGTGCCTTATCTGTCATTCTGATGTTAAATTGGTCCATGGGCACCAAAGCGAAAGTATTCAAAGGAAGTCTAAAACTACAGAGTTGACACTAAGGAATGCCTGCATCACACTTATTCACTCATGATTTTAATGAAATCAAAGAAACTAATTTACCAGAAGCACCCAAGGCAACTAGATGATACAACAACTCCAAACTTCCTTGAAAAAGCATGATGTCTTGCTGTTCCATCTTCCAACACTGGCTCACTCAGATACATTTTGTGCAGACACAATGACTAGTCACTGCAACAGGTTTTCCTTGCACTGCTGCTTAAGACCCCAATCTGTTGAGCTAAACGACATGTTTTCTTGCATTTCTTGTTACTGCCTCCCATGCTGCTCCAACAACTACAAACACATGTGCTACATTCGGATATTAATCACACAAACTTCCTGTTTCTTAAAACTGTTTAATAATTCAGCAGACATTGTCTCAATTGTGCAGCATGAATGGGAACTATCAACGACAGTTGAACCACCAGCAGAGTAAAAGCTTTCAACAGCAAACACTTTCTGATCCATCATATATGACGCTATTTTACTGCATAGCGCAGTACTGCCGATGGCAACAAATTTCCCAAGTGTGGAGAACAATCCGTGAAAACTTCATACAGTTGCATTCAATAACAAAGAAATTACAAAATTTCGAAGTGTCACATAACAAGAAAACACCCTATATATGTCTGCAATTATTCTTAAAGCAGTGGACATGCAAAAAACATTAAAAATATACTCTGTTACAAATAGAATAAAAGATATCCCAAGATTTGAGCACCTTAAATTTGATTATGCTTACATTCCTTTTGCACCATTCATGCAAACACCCAATGGCTCCACCAGAGAATCACTGGTTTTGAACCCCCTTAAATTACCCCTTCGGTCTTAAATGTAGAGTCTTTCCATGGTCATTTCCATGTGGAAACAAACAACAGTCTCTTAAACTCAGCAGCAGACTTATAGATATGCCCAGCAACTGCAGGAGTAAAGCCCCATGCAGCTGAGAGGCTCCAAGTTCCAAATCTAACAAGAAAAAAATTTGAACTTTGAGTTGAGATTTAAGAAACAGAAATTAATTAACTGTTAACACTTATCATTTCATTGCCACCACAGAAAATGTTTATGGTCTGATTGCAAGTGTATACTATATACATCCAAACCATCATTTCAGTCTTTAGTGTTTTGCACTGTTTCCACAAGACCAGTTAAACTATCTCCAATGTTAAATATATTATGTCTTCAAAGAGCACTGACTTCTGCTTTGGTCACTTCCAGATTAAAACAACATCTGGATCTCTCTCCACTTGGTCTTCAAATTGCTGATTGCTTAATCCATGTGCACAACAAATTTCATCAACAGACTGCAAACCTGTAAAACTGTGATGTAAGGAATCTTTAGCAATCCCTTTACTGTCTTCAGATAAGTGCACAGGGTACTGCAAGGAACAAAAGCAAATGATAAGTTCTGAAGATCTGAAAATTAAATTAACCTTTACTGGCTGAATGGGAAATCCCTTTCCAGCAATATGTAGCTGTAATCAAATATGCATGCATGATGTCATGATATTATTAAAAAATGTTAACCTTAAAAATGCAAATTTTACACCATGTATAACTTGAATGTTTCTCTAGATATCAAAGACTGTGATAGATTTGACTGCAGTGTTCATTTTAAGGAGCGAGAGTAGCAACTGTCTTTAAAATTTTTACAGCTTTCTTCAAGAAACTGTTCTTACTTTGATATTCCATAATATATCAAAATGAGACAGAAATATCTAAAGAAAGCTTGAAAAATTGCTCTTCTTAGCTCATCAACCCTTTCACACCCCATTGAACTCAGTACTTCATCCACAAATTGTTACTGAAAAATATCAATACAATAACAACAATGATCTTATTACATTATAACTACTTAGAGAAGGCTGCAGTAAACACAACACAGCAGTCCAACACATTTACTTGAGCACAGGATGGTACACATGCTTACGCAGTTCAAACAGCTTGGATCATGTCACCATGTGCTCAACAGTGTGCATTAGTACCGAAAACAATGGTAATGAAACACACACACACAAGTCATACATACTGAGAGACAGTGACAATGCAGTGATGTTGTGAACTGGTAGTCAATTACATCTGTGGAAAAAGTATTTCATAATCTAGATACTGGCCTACCATTCTTCTGACAGACAAACCTCAAAATTATATTCTGGTAAAGTACTGCACACCGGTCACGGTAGCCGAGCGGTCTGAGGCATGCACTGTCTTCGCTCGCTTGGAAACTGGGATCGTGGGTTCGAATCCCACTCAGGGCATGGATGTTTAGTTTGTGTGTGTGCGTTTTTCTGTGTTTGTGTACAGGTATAGGCCTTGCGACGAGCTGATCACCCGCCCAAGGACTCCTACCAAATGTGTAAGATCTAGAAAAACCAAAGTGAACGGAGAAGTTCATGGAGATAGGCCACTGGGGCTGTAGTGCTGGGGGGGGGGAGTACTGCACAGTCAAACCAGAGAAGTGATTTGGAAAGTTTACATGTTCATTTAAAAAGAGATGCAGCTTCAGAAACTGAACTATCTCAAGAAAGTTCAGAAACAAAAGAGAATACATTGAACATGTTGATATGAGTCTTAAGCATTGCATCCACCAAAACCTATACCAATGTCATGAGTTAGCACTCCAAAGATTAAACCTAGATGAATGGTAAAGCCTCAACTAAACGACTTTACAAATGTGTATTAAGGCACATGATTCATGAGTTGTACTGAATAGACAAGGAGAGGCCAACCACTAAAAGGCAAAATGCCGCACAAAAAGCTGAACAAGGTAACTGGATATAGTTGTCTGCAAGAGACTGTATGGATAACAGTACTGAGACTAGGATTTCACTGGAAAAAAAAATCAGCTAAATACTGAACTGTTTTAGTTGAACATGATGATGTGCACATTCTGTAAACTGAATATCTATACAGTCACTACAGGACAGAGGGCAGCCAGCTGATCACCTACACTGATAATACCTACATCCACACCTTTCACAAAAAAGCAAACAAGTGATAACAGTGAGCAAGGACTCCTCAGGCCAGTATCAACAAGACAGAAGGCAATGACAGCTCATGTTGGTGAACAGCAAGGTTCCATTAAGGATCATTCCTCATACTTAAATCACAGAAGAAGTCAGATGATTTTCATGATGATATGAACTGTGCAAACTTTACAAAATGGACCAGAGAAAAGCTTATATCAAATCCAGCCATCACACTGTGTCTGTTTCATGGAAAATGTCTCCTAACTTAATAAGAACCTTCAACCACCTGCTGTTATCCAACACTAGATAATCAGACATGCAAGCATGGCTAGTGCAGCCAAATATACCATTCATTGCTAGCCTCTTGCATCCTGACCTTTACAATCTCATCAATAACATATGCCACATCATCCCACAAATCATATCGATGAGGTGTTAGCTTGGCAGGGACATTCCGTCCTTCACTTACCACCACATTACCTTGACTTGAACCCAAAACAGCTCATTTGGGCCACCATTAAGGACTGAATAGTAGTGAATAACACAACACTGAAGTTGGAAGATGTGACACATCTCACAAAGGAAGGGTCTGCTTCAATCGCCCTGGAAAACTGATCCTCCTGATGCCATTGCATTGTCAAGGCTGGAGCCAAATACTCCAAATCAAAGCAACTAGAGAGATTCACCATCACTCCCAACAACAGCAGCGATGCCATTGACACAAACAAGGACACCAGCACTGGCAGGCTAAGCGAAACACTGCCAGCTGTCACTGATGAAGATGATGATGCTGATGGTGTGCATCACGATATTTATGTACTGGCTATTTCCAATTTGAATTTGTTTGGTATTTTACATAATTTGTGACTGCATATGTATGTGCGCACATGGTAGTGCGGTCCATGTGTGACACTACATCCCCTAACAGGCCTGAGGTCAAAATAATTATGAATGACAGTACTTTGCCAGAACCCCTTTCTCTCTACCTGACATGTTTCTCCTTCATACATTTCCTTCCCCTTTCCCCTCTGTGCACATCATCCACTGTCCCTGAACAGTTGTACTGTACTTACGAGGGGGTACCCAAAAGAAACCGAACTTATTTTTTTTAAACTTATTTATTCAAATTTTAAGCACAAACCTTCAATCCCCTTCAAAGTACTCTCCACTTACACTAATACACTTGTCTAGTCTTTTATTCCATTTTTCAAAACATTGTCTAAATTCATCTTTTGAGATGCTTGACAGCGCCTCCGTCATTTTTTCCTACACCTCAGCAACATCAGCAAAACGCTTTCCTTTCATGTCTCTTTTCATTCGAGGAAACAAAAAAAAGTTTTGATCATTTCGGGACTCTACTTTCAAAGCACAGCATGCTTCCACGCAACCTTGTTCTTGTTCAGCAGTCACCAGTCGCGGCACAAATTTCGCAGCCACCGTTTTCATTCCCAAATCTTCTGTCAAAATTCACTGAACTGAGCTCCAAGTCACTCACGACACCTCCACAATTTCTTCAATGGTCCGTCGTCGATCTTCCTTGATGATTTCACGAATTTTTTCAACATTTTCATGTGTTCGGGCCGTGGAAGGACGACCAGAACGAGGTTTGTCATCAATTGACATTTCACCATTTTTGAAACGGGAAAACCACTCAAACACTTGAGTTTTCCCCATAGCATCGTCCTTGTACGCCGTTTTTAACATTTCAAGAGTTTCTGTTCCACTTTTCCCGAGCAAAAAGCAGAATTTCACCGCCGCACGCTGTTCACGAAAATCAGCCATTGCAAAAACGACGATCACACAAAACAGTTGTCACTATAAACTCTGCCGAAACTAGTCCTTACCTTCTGAAGCAACGGTAGTCGGCTTATCGACTCAGGAATGTTAGCTCTATGCGCTCATAGCGGCAAAACGCGGTACTACAAAAGCTCTGCCCACAAAAAAATTAGTTCGGTTTCTTTTGGGTACCCCATCGTATGTTTGTGTATTCTGCTCTTTCCAATGTTGTGCTGAACTGTGTTTAGAAATGCAATTTTGTGGTGTGGAGCTTCAAGCAAGGATTACTACACTACCCCACACTGCACTGGACATTTGAAATGTTCTAACATAAAAGGTCCAGGAGGCGGAAATAAGCCATTTCATTAATTTCCAGGTCTGACTGCTAACTGGGCAACTGTGGTCAATATTCCATGTGTCTGTTGTGTTCTTGTACTATAGTTTGTTTCTGAATGTTTCCATTCTCACCACAAGATTTACTACTGCTGAAAAACTATGCAATTAATTCATAAATTTCTGCCTTTGTCGAGTACAGCTACGTCAGTGAATGGTACCACTCTGGTAATAACCTTGATGAAATCCTGTCATGACTGTTGGTATCCTGGCCAAGATTCTAATCGGCATCTTCCAAATACAAGGTAGATGTGATATTGCTTTATTGTGTTACTTTAGCTTTGTCTCTTGCATCAACAGCTAAATACAGTGTAGTTCAGTACAGTCTACTAATCCAGTGTCAAGTTCCCTATTTCTGTCACTGCAATTCCCCATTCAGGTCAAGGCCATGCAGTGAACACTGGCCAATGAATCACATGTGATACAAATCTTCCAAATGAAACAAGACACTAAAGACTGGAATGGCATAAACTACTGCCAACTCTGCCAACAAACTTACATAATAATAAGAATATGCCTGTCACATAACTTGCCTTGTATATTCTGCGTATCAAGCCATTAAGCAACCCAAACTGAACCAACTTCCTTTCATTGATCCTCAAAGGATGAGGGTTGAGTCGAACACAGAGGTCCCTGACTGTGGTTCCGTAAGTCATGCTCGAGTACATTCGGAATACATCTCGTAGTGCTGGGGGCTGTCGGACTGCAAAGAAGTGAAAGTTTGACATAAAAAATAAATAAAAATTGAAGTTAGCTGCTTTCAGATATTCATCACAAAATAATTGTCCTTGTTACTGCCATCAGGTGGCGAATATTAAAATGTGATATATGACACAAACTCCGTCCTAAGTGCAACAATTTATTGTACTTCTTTCGTCTTCTTTTCTTCTACACTACATGTTTCGGCCATAAATGGCCATCATCAGGTGTATACTCTCACATAGCTGCTACACTGCAGGTAGTTTAAAATTTAAAAACACTAGTCTTCCAAATTGTTCGTTTCTCCTTTACTAACAGGTTTCGATATATCAGAATCCTCACCGCTAGTTTTTAAAAAATCAAATTCATGTGTGTAGGTTAACAAAGATTTTATACATATCTGACAGATATCAGTGCACCCACGTTTCATCGGTGGTCACTACAGACTTCAAAAATGCATCACCTTCATCTTAAAACTGCTGTAGGAGATGACTGGCAGCACCATTTTGTTCATGTCCGTCAAAGTGCATGGTACCCACCATGCATTCACCTTGCGATAGTGCAGGTGGTATTTCACAATGTCTTCTACACTACCAACACTGATGGACAGCATTGCTCCAAGTTCCTTGATAGTGATGCGCCTATTCTCACGAATAAGTGTGTCTGCACGATCAATGTTTGGCTCGGTGACGGATGTTCGTGGCCGACAATCATGCGGTTCATTCTCCACGTGCTCTCTGCCTTCTCTGAAGCACTTACACCACTCAAATACACAGGTCCGTGAGAGTCACTCTTCCCCATACTGTTGTTGGAGTCTGTGGTGAATTTCAGCAGACGGGATGTTTTCTCAAACAAGGACTTTGATCACAATGCATTGTTCCATGCTCCGTGGTACCTTCTGTTCACTCATCACTCTAGCAACTCCAAGAGAGGACTGAACAGGTTCTAAACTGAACAGGAGGGAGGGTGGCTTTTGTGGCTTCACGCTCTCAAGGTCGCACAGCTGCTGCACGGTGCGGCTTGTTTACACACAAATCAGTCCCAGTCATATTTGAACCACCTTGTACATAAATGCATACTGAGAAAGTTGAGTCTGCCTGTACATTTCATCTAAAAATTACTTGGCAGATTCAACAAAATCAGATAATCAGGTGAGGGAAGGGGAGTACATTGAAAGTCATCACAGTAAATTCAGTTTTGGTACGTACTGGTCCAATATAACTCACATTTTACATGAAGCCCATATTAGACTTCAACTCTTTTATTTTAAATGCATTAGTGTAAATGGAGCAATACCTGACTTGGAGACATACTTGATACACCTCTGTTGTAACTCCTTATTTTCTGCCAACATCCTCAGTTTTGGTGTTGCTGCATATACATTGGAATATTGGAAGATAGGAAGCAAGGAAACAACTCCATAATATCTGAAACCAAAGTAATAAGAAATCTGTTTCATATTTTATTTGGCAAATGCTTTCCAAGCCAGACGAGCTTAATGTCAAACAGTAGTATGACTGAAGAATGGGGAAGGAAGTAGCTGTGTCCTACATTAAGCTAACTAATACTTGCTTAGAGGAACTGATAAAACCTACAAAAACCCTTCCAAAATAAACAGCCTATAGCCTAACACTGAACCCAGTGCATCCTAAATAAACATAAATGAAATATCTGGGATCAAAGTCAGGCCACCATAATTACAAGTCATTTCTTTTACTGCTAGTGGGGTGGGACTAAGTCCCTTGTACTGCAGCCACTTCTGGCCTATTGTACCGGCCCCAGATGATAGGTGAGGGTGATTGTGGGGCAATTGGTGGAATGAAGATTGGCAGGGGAAACCGAAGTACTCGGAGAAGACCTGCCCCCAGCGCCACTTTGTCCACCACAAATACCACTTGACCAGACAAAGGATCGAACCTGGACCGCCACGATGGGAAACCAGCAACTAACCACCTGAGCTATGGCGTGGCCCTAGAAGTCATTTACTGACCATCTGAGCTATGGCATGGTCTTCACAGCAT